>NC_087270.1:2855000-3145000 GCF_015220805.1 Pogoniulus pusillus
CTCCCAACCCTTCTATGCCCCTGCAGCCTACAGCTCACTCATGCTGAGCCTGTCACCTACCTAGCCCCCAGGTCCCTTTCCCCAGGGCTGCACTCCAGCTAGGTGAATCCCAGTCTGAACTGGGTAATGTGTTCCCAGGTGCAAGATCCTACACTTCAGCACACTGAACTTCATCATGTTCTTGCTGGCTCAGTTGTGCTTCTGAGCACACCCTCACGCTTCTGTCTGTCATAGCAAACATAATTAGCCACAAAACTTCCTGTACTCCGTGGAGATTTCTTTGTGATGGTGAGATACAGGAGAATACCCAGAGTAAAGTGGCCTCAGCAGAATTCATTGCACTCTGTTTGACACTTCAATGGGATGTGCAGTCTTGCCTTAAATAATCCTCTGCTAATGCTTCCTTCCCCTCACAGGATGTCTTCATTTCCAAACTTTTGCTTATCATCTTTTATCCTCCCTTAGCCCTTCGGGGAAAGTCACAGGCTTTTGAGTTGCTTCAAAGGCTCCAGCAGGTTTTCTAAGTTTCATTTGAACATACAAGTGTTTCTGAGCCAAAACTTACATCAAAGAGTCTGTGGGTTTCCATCTCGATGCTTGAAACCTTGGTATCAACTCATCAGTGAGGTTTTTTTTTGCTAGCCCCCCTATATATTATAAATCAAGGCAGAAAAGCTGCAGTGATTAGGTTTGAGGTGTTGGTTAATGGCATATTTAGACTAAAGGTAGGACTCAGCCTAAAGTCCAGTCTAGAAATGAGGATTCACACACAGGCTCAAAGGCTCACAGGATGGCAGGGGTTGGAAGGGACCTCCAGAGGTCTTTGAATCGAGCCCCCCCTGCCAGAGCAGGACCACCCAATCTAGCTCCGGTGGCACCTGCATGTTTCTGTGTGATTCTGTGATCAAGTGATATGATGAGAGGAAAGGATCTCAAGTTGCACCACAGGATCAGAGGCTCACAAGATATTAGGGGTTGGAAGGGACCCAAGGAGATCATCCAGTCCAACCGCCTTGCCAAGCAGGACAATACTACCTAACACGGATCACAGAGGCACACATCCAGACAGGGCTTGACAGTCTCCAGAGAAGGAGACTCCATAACCCCTCTGGGCAGCCTGTGCCAGGGCTCCATGACCCATACAGTCAAAAAGTTCTTCCTCATATTGAGGTGGAACTTCCTGTGCTGTAGTTTATGCCCTATCACAGGACACAACTGAGAATGATTTGTTCCCTCCCTCTTGACCCCCAGCCTTCAGATACTTATGAACATTGATCACATCCCCTGCAATCCTTCTCTTCACCATACCAAACAGCTCCAGATCACTCAGCCTCTCCCCACAGGGTAGTGCTCCAGCACCTTCAGCATCTTTGTAGCCCTCCTTTGGACTCGCTCCAGCAGATCCCTCTCTCTCTTGAACTAGGAAGCTCAAAACTGAATGGAATGTTCCAAGCGAGGTCTCATCAGGGCAGAGTAGAGGGGGAGGAGATGCTCTGCTGGCCACACTTCTCTTCATGCACCCCAGAACCCCATATACAGGATATATAGTGTTAGGATTTCAGTTGTTACTGCTCTTTTCGGTGGTGCACAGCAATAAGACAAGGAGTAATGGCTAGAAACTGGAACAGAGAAGGTTTCACCTCCACATGAGGACAAACTTCTTTCCAGTGAGGGTGACAGAGGGCCTGCAGCAGGCTGCCCAGAGAGGTTGTGGAGTTTCCTATTCTGAAGACTTTCCTAACCCACCTGGATGCATTCCTCTGTGAACTACCCTGGGTGGTCCGCTTTGGCAGGGAGATTGGGCTGGGTGATCTCTGGAGGTCCCTTCCAACCTCTGAAGTAATAGAATCAAGCAGGTTGGAAGAGACCTCCAAGCTCATCCAGCCCAACCTAGCACCCAGCCCTGGCCAATCAACCAGACTATGGCACTAAGTGCCTCAGCCAGGTTTCACTTGACCACCTCCAGGGACGGCGACTCCACCACCTCCCTGGTGTGCTAGATTGAAGTTAGATAGAATGTTTTGGTGACAGGAACTAGATTACAGGCTGTGAAAGAGAAAAAAAAGAGTGATGTCTACTTCACTCATAGGCTTGCTGAGAGATACAAGGATAAGAATCCAAACAGATAAGCACTTCTTCTGCTTGGGAGCTCTGAGATGCATTTTTTTCTCTCTAGCCTCTGTGCCAGCTCTCTGATTAATCCAGTTTGCTTCCTAATCCTCTGGCCAAACCTCCATTCTTCCTTGGGGCTGGGGTAAGGTTGAGAGGGGTGGGAGAAGGTGGAAGGGCAGTTGGGAGCCCCTCCTGGGGACTCAGGTTTCTGGGAGGGCTGTTGTGTTTCTGTATTACCTTTTACCTTGTACATTTCTGTCTATAACTGTATCTACTGTAACTATCTGCTTGTATATTGAACTAAGCTATAAATATAAGCTTCATTCTATTTCCAGAGCTGGCTGAGTCTAGTCTGGGTGATTTCCAAAGTGTGTGGGGGCAGGAAACACCCAAACCATCACACCTGGGCAGCCCATTCCAACGGCAATAGCATTCTGTGATTCTGTAATTTCTTCAGCTCCCTGTGTTTTAGGCAGCTATGATGAGTTGCCACAGAAGGTAGATGGTGCAGATGAGACTGAAATTTTCCCTATTCTCTGTTTCCCACCATATCATGCTTACAAAACTGTACGTGGCAGATGCTTCTTCCAAACAGAAAGTGAAGACCACATCCAACCTGTCCATTTCTAGTAACGAAGCATCCTGCCAGCTGCATGCTTTCCTTTTTGTCCAGTTCTGGGCCCCTCAATTCAAGAGAGATGTTGAGGTGCTGGAAGGTGTCCAGAGAAGGGCAACAAAGCTGGTGAGGGGCCTGGAATACAAATCCTATGAGGAGAGGCTGAGGGAGCTGGGGGTGTGCAGCCTGCAGCAGAGGAGGCTCAGGGCAGAGCTCATTGCTGTCTACAAGTACCTGCAGGGAGGCTGTAGGCAGGTGGGGTTGGGCTCTTCTCCCAGGCAAGCAGCAACAGAACAAGGGGACACAGTCTCAAGTTGTGCCAGGGGAGGTCTAGGCTGGATGTTAGGAGGAAGTTGTTGTCAGAGAGAGTGATTGGCATCGGAATGGGCTGCCCAGGGAGGTGGTGGAGTCTCCATCTCTGGAGGTGTTGAAGCCAAGCCTGGCTGGGGCACTTAGTGCCATGGTCTGGTTGATTGGCAAGGGCTGGTGGATAGGTTGGACTGGATGAGCTTGGAGGTCTCTTCCAACCTGCTTGATTCTGTGACTCTATTCTATGATTCTATTCTATTCTATGATTCTTTTACAAGTTTAAATTGCTTTGCATTAAACAAGAGCTGTTAGGATACAGTGGCAGCAGTGCAAGGCAGATGTGCATTAAAAAAGAGGGGGGTGTGTGTGGAAATTACATTTCTATTCTCTTTTTTAACTAACAGCACTTCAAAGAGCCAAATTAAATTGTGCCATTGATATTAAGACAGAACTGATGACAGAAGCTCATAAATCATCATTTCATGCTAACTGTCCTACTCAGTCCAAATAACCTCAGATGCAAATGTGATGACAAGTTCTGGTGCTCCAACTGTGAGAGTAATATGGAGAAAGGGCTCAGGCATGGATATAATTGCAAAAGACTCAACAGAAGAGTGTTTGCCTCCATGCAGCTACATATATTTTGGTTGTCTAATTAATCTGTTTAGCTATAGTTCATTGAGTAGGGATCCATGAAATTTTCCAACCAAATCATCTTCTTTTTCCTTAGCAGAAAATTAAGCAACAATTAATATTTTATTTTATTTTATTTTATTTTATTTTATTTTATTTTATTTTATTTTATTTTATTTTATTTTATTTTATTTTGTTTTGTTTTGTTTTGTTTTGTTTTGTTTTATTTTATTTTATTTTATTTTATTTTATTTTGGTTTGTTTTCTCTTGGTTTGGGTTATTTTGTTTTGTTTTGTTTTTGTTTCAGTTTATTTTGTTTTATTTTGTTTTATTTTTATCGTAATTAATTTTGTTTAACTTAATTCAATTTTGTTTTGTTTTATTTTATTTTACTTTGGTTTCTTTTCTTTTCTTCTAATTTGATTAATTTTGTTTTACTGTATATTATTTTGGTTTATTTTATTTTGCTTTGGTTTGGTTTATTTTATTTTCTTTTAATTTGATTAATTTTGTTTTACTGTATATTATTTTGGTTTATTTTATTTTGCTTTGGTTTGGTTTGTTTTATTTTGGTTCATTTTATTTTATTTTTGGATCGTTTAATTTTATTTTGGTTTGTTTCATTTCATTTTGTTTTGTTTTATTTTAATTTGTTTCAGTTTACCTTATCTTTCTTTTATTTTATTTTTATTTGTTTCATTTTGCTTTATTTTACTTCATTGTTTATGGTTTATTTTAATTTAATTTTATCTAATTTACTTTATTTCATTTTATTTTACTTTGCTTCATTTTATTTTGTTTTATTTTAATTTGCTTCAGTTTATCTTACCTTTATTTTATTTTGGTTTATTTTGTTTTGGTTTACTTCATTTTGTATTATTTGATTTAATTTAATTTTATCTATTTTATTTTATTCATTTTATTTTATTTTGTCTCATTTCATTTTGTTTTATTTTAATTTGTTTCTGTTTATTTTATCTTTATTTTATTTTATTTTGTTTCATTCTGTTTTATTTTACTTTATTTTGTACTGTTTAATTTAATCTAATCTAATCTATTTTATTTTATTTCACTTTATTTTATTTTGTTTTATTTTAATTTGCTTCAGTTTATCTTTATTTCATTTTATTTTATGTTAATTTGTTTCATTTTCTTTTCTTTTCTTTTATTTTAGTTTGCTTAATTTAATAAAATTTTGTTTAATTTTATCTTACTTTATTTTGTTTCATTTTATTTTATTTTGGTTTATTTTATTTTGGTTTGTTTATTTTTTTGTTTCATTTTGTTTTAATTTAATTTCATTTAGTTTTGTTTTATTTTATTTTGGTTTGTTTCATTTAATTTAATTTGATTTTATCCATTTTATTTTATTTTATTTTGGTTTATGTCCTTCACTCTGGGATGTGGTTTAATGGACATGGTGGTCTTAGGTCAATAGCTGGACTCAATGATCTCAAAGGTCTTTTCCAACCAAAACCATTCTATCGTTCAGTCTGGAGAGGAGAAGGCTGTGAGGTTACCTTATTGTGACCTTTCAGTATCTGAAAGGGTTCTACAAGAAAGCTGGGGAGGGACTTTCTAGGTTGTCCAAGCCAGAAATGGAAAGATTCAAACTGGATGTTAGGAAGAAGTTGTTGAGCATGAGAGTGGTGAGAGCCTGGAATGGGTTGCCCAGGGAGGTGGTGGAAGCCTCATGCCTGGAGGTGTTTAAGGCCAGGCTGGATGAGGCTGTGGGCAGCCTGATCTAGTGTGAGGTGTCCCTGGGCATGGCAGGGGGGTTGGAACTGGCTGATCCTTGTGGTCCAACCCTGACTGATTCTATGATTACTGAATGGGTTTCATATTAGGAAGTGCAGTGAAGAATTATAACATTTCACTTTCTATGGGTGTGGACAATTAATCTTGGTGGTGAAAATGAAATGAATCATAGAATGGTTTGGGTTAGAGGGGTGAATGATTCTTTTGGTCCCTTCTATGAGTCTATGATTCTATGAGTCTACGATTCTATGAGCCTATGATTCTATGAGTCTATGATTCTGAGTCTCTGATTCTGTGATTCAATGATTCTTTGAAATGGTAGAGTTCTTCATATTGAATACCAGTTGCAGGAAGGATTGGTGCCCTTCGATCAACCTTGCTCCTAGAGGCTTCTCTGGGTAACACCTTGTTTTGGAATTGTCTGTGGCTGGTCAGTCCTTACCCATCCATACCAGGCACAGCTTTGAAATCCTCTTCTACAGCCTTACTTACAGCTGTCTTATATCTAGAGGAGTCCTTACTTACCCAACAGGTCATTGTAGAGAAGCTATTCCAAGTGTCTGATTACCAAACTCACAGACTCATGCAGTTCTTAAGGCTGGAAAAGACCTACAAGATCATCAAGTCCAGCTATCAACCCAACACAACCATGCTCACTAAACCATCTGGTCACACAGAGAGACAGCAAAACAGACATAGTTCATACCAGGCCACAGAATTAAAGTTGTCAGTTGTGAGGTTTGAAGAAAATACCTCCCTGGGCAACCTGTTCCAGTGTCTCCCCACCCTCATTGGAAAGAATTTCTTCCTAATCTCCAGCCTCAATCTGCCCTCTTCCAGCTTCAATCCATTCCCCCTTGTGCTTACAACTACCTGAAGGGAGGTTGTAGCCAGGTGGGGATTGGTCTCTTCTGCCAGGCACCCAGGGACAGAACTAGGGGACACAGCCTCAAGTTGTGCTGGAGGAGGTCTAGGCTGGATGCTAGGAGGAAGTTGTCACCAGAGAGAGTGATTGGCTTTGGAATGGGCTGCCCAGAGAGGTGATGGAGTCTCCATCCCTGGAGGTGTTGAAGCAAAGCCTGGATGAGGCAGCTAGTGCCATGGTCTAGTTGACTGGCTAGGGCTGGGTGTTAGATTGGACTTGGAGGACTCTTCCAACCTGCTTGATTCTATGATTCTATGATGATTCTACCACTACAATCCTTTGTAAAAGTCCTTTCCTAGCTTTCTTTTATACCTCCATCAAGGGAGTTTTATGTTGGAAATTCTTGAAACTCATTGACTTTTCAAAGCCTGGAGCAAGCCTCTTGGGCAGGTGGTTGAATGCTCATCCATGGAGACCTATCAAAGAGGCAGAGATGTGGTGCTGAGAGGCATTGTTTAGCAGCAGCCTTGGCAGGGTTACAGAGCAGTTGGATTTCAATGGTCTTGAAAGTCTTTTCCAACTGCAATAATTCTATGATTCTAAGTACTAAAGAGGTCATACTTTGGACCTGACAGGCTCAAACATCTGTAAGAGCACAACAAATGCTGCCACTGCTCTAAAGCTAAATGTAGACTAGCAGTGTGGTGTTCTGCAGATGATGAAACCCTGTGTTGCAGTATCCCAGAAGGAGACAATGTACAGATTGTTCAACTGTCACACAGCAGAGGAGTGAAAACCACAAATCCAGAGTGATTTCATTTGGAGATTTATCTGGTTTGTGTAACAGGGAGTGTAAAACAGTCAGAAACCAGCTGCCTAGCTGTCGACTTGCCTCCAGGGTACAATCAAACACTGCCTGGGAATCAATAGCCTGGGAAGACTTCATATATATATATATATATATATATATATATATAGATATAGATATAGATATATATATAGATATATATGGGGTTTAACATAAGGCTATAAGTGTTCCAGGTGGCAGGGTCATTTCTTCATCAGTGGCTTTTCACAGTAAACACTTGTGGCCCCATGACATGACAAGAATACTTTACAAGGGAGGAGAAAGAAAAGCAAATAACAGAATCATAGAATAGAGCAGGTAGGAAGAGACCTTCAAGATCATCCAGTCCAACCTAGCACCCAGCCCTGTACCAGACCATGGCACTAAGTGCCCCATCCAGTATTTCCTTCAACACCTCCAGGGACAGTGACTCCACCACCTCCCTGGGCAGCCCATTCCAATGCCAATCACTCTCTCTGCCAACAACTTCCTCCTAACATAAAGCCTACATGGTACAACTGGAAACTGTGTCCCCTTGTTCGGTTGCTGGTTGCCTGGCAGAAGTGACCAACCCCAGCTGGCTACAACCTCCCTTCAAGTAGTTGCAAACAGCAATGAGCTCTGCCCTGATCCTCCTCTGCTGCAGGCCAAACACCCCCAGCTCCCTCAGCCTCTCCTCACAGGGCTGTGCTCCAGGTCCCTTACCATCTTCATTGCCTTTCTCTGGACACCTTCCAGCACCTCAACATCTCTCCTCAATTGAGGAGCCCACAACTGGACACAGCACTCCAGGGGTGTCCTGAGCAGTGCTGAGCACAGGGGCAGAAGATCCTTATTACTCCCTGTCATTTTTAATTATTACTTAGGACACACTTAGTCAGTGTGACTGGAGAAAGAAGAGCTGTCTGCTCTTGTCTTCTCTGTAGTCTCAGAATCCTGGGAAATCTTACTGGTTTGTGCTGTTGCTGTGGCAGTAATATGACCTACTGAGAATACTCTGTGTGTGGCCTAATCAGTGATAAGTACAGGGGAAGAATAACCTCCCTTGTCCTACCAGTCGCACTGTAACACCCAATCCACCCAACCCCTACCCTTGCCCAGATCCAGGAGGCTGGAGAAAACACCTCCAAAAAAGTCCTATAAATCCTGAGAATCGTGAGGCAAGAGTGTGGCACCAGGAGCAAGGAGTGCAGTAGAAGCCCGTTGCACCCTTCATTTCATAGACTCATTGAATCATAGAACGAGTCAGGGTTGGAAGGGACCACAAGGGTCAGCCAGTTCCAACCCCACTGCCATAGCCAGGAACACCTCACACTAGATTAGGATGTCCAGAGTCTCATCCAGCTTGACCTTAAACACCTCCAGCCATGGGGCCTCAACCACCTCCCTGGGCAACCCATTCCAGCCTCTCACCACTCTCCTGCTCAACAACTTCCTCCTCACCTCCAGCCTGAACCTACTCATCTCCAGCTTCACTCCATTCCCCCTAGTCCTGTAATTCCCAGATATCCTGAAAAGTCCTTCCCCAGCTTTTTTCACTTGCAGCCTGACTGATCCACTTTATAAAGAGCCTCCTTAAATTCCCATTAAATCTGCTTTTATCAAGGCTTGCATCACCCTGCGTGCTCCAGGCAGAGATTAGATTTTCATCTTGTTTGCTTTATACTCTTCTACCCACACCCCCCTTTTTCCTTCTTAATGCAAAGCCTATAGATGATGTGAAGGATGGATTCCAACAGGTTCTGTGTTTCTAGCTTATGAAATCTGTGCCTTTTAGGGATTACTTTGTTGAAATTAGTGTAAGCACTGGTGATGCAAGATAAGAAGAAAGAGCATTAAACTGCTTAGGCATTTCTTCTGAAGTTTGAAAATCCTATTTAGAGGCCAACTTTAACGTGATTTAAAGCTTCCAGCAGTGTTCCTGGAAGCATAAGAAGTAGAGATTGAAGTTATGAGAGCTGTTGTGTATCTCAGCTTCCAGTTTCTTTTGAGGAACATGGAATGCAGAAGTGGAAATCAGATTTTGGCTGAATTTAAGACTCTGGTATTTGGCATTTGCTGCCTGTGTACCAAGAGGAGGACCACAGGAAGGACTTTAGGAAGTTGTTCACTATGAAGTTCTTTTTGTGAGGGTTGTGGAACACTGGAACAGGTTACCCAGGGAGGTAGTGGAGGACCCAGCCCTGGAGACAATCAGGGTCAGGCTTGTTGGGGCTCTGAGCAACCTGATCTAGTGGGGGATGTCATAGAATCATAGAATCATAGAATCAAGCAGGTTGGAAGAGACCTCCAAGCTCATCCAGTCCAACCTAGCACCCAGCCCTAGCCAACCAACCAGACCATGGCACTAAGTGCCTCATCCAGGCTTTGCTTGAAGACCCCCAGGGACGGTGCCTCCACCACCTCCCTGGGCAGCCCATTCCAATGCCAATCACTCTCTCTGGGAAGAACTTCTTCCTAACATCCAGCCTAGACCTACCCTGGCACAACTTGAGACTGTGTCCCCTTGTTCTATTGCTGGTTGCCTGGGAGAAGAGGCCACCCCCCACCTGGCTACAATGCCCCTTCAGGTAGCTGTAGACAGTAATAAGATCACTCCTGAGCCTCCTCTTCTCCAGGCTGCACACCCCCAGCTCCCTCAACCTCTCCTCATAGGATTTGTGCTCCAGGCCCCTCACCAGCTTTGTTGCCCTTCTCTGGACACCTTTCAGCACCTCAACATCCTTCTGGAATTGAGGGGCCCAGAACTGGACACAGCACTCAAGATGTGGTCTGACCAGTGCTGAGTACAGGGCAAGAATAACCTCCCTTGTCCTACTGGCCACACTGCTCCTGATGCAGGCCAGGATGCCATTGGCTCTCTTGGCCACCTGGGCACACTGCTGGCTCATCTTCAGCTTACTGTCTATCAGTACCCCCAGGTCCCTTTCCTCCTGGCTGCTCTCAGCCACTCTGTCCCCAGCCTGTAGTGCTGCTTGGGCTTGTTGTGGCCAAAGTGCAGAACCCTGCATTTGGCCTTGTTCAATCTGATCCCATTGGCCTCTGCCCACCCATCCAGCCTGGCCAGGTCCCTCTGCAGGGCTCTCCTACCTTCCAACAGCTCCACACCTGCTCCTAGCTTGGTGTCATCTGCAAACTTACTGATGCTGGACTCAATGCCCTCATCCAGGTCATCAATAAAGATATTGAACAGGACTGGGCCCAGCACTGATCCCTGGGGAACACCACTGGTGACAGCTGCCAACTGGATGTGGCACCATTTGCCACCACTCTCTGGGCTCTGCCATCCAGCCAGTTCTTGATCCAGCACAGAGTGAATCTGTCCAAACCATGAGCTGTCAGCTTGACTAGGAGCTTCTTGTGGCAGACAGTGGCAAAGACTTTGCCTTGAGCTAGATGACCTTTAAAGGTCCCTTCCGAGCAGTGCGTTTTGAGTCCATGATTCTATGGTTCCATGATTCTATGACTGTGTGACTCTATGATTCCATGATTTTGTGATCCCATGATTGTATGGCTCTATGATTCCGTGATTCTATGGTTCCATTTATCTATGACTCTACGATTCTATAATTGCATGACTCTATGATTCCATGACTTTATGATTCTATGATTCCATGATTGTATGACTTTATGATTCCATGATTCTATGACTGGATGACTCTATGATTCCATGATTCTCTGATTCCATTTATCTATGACTCCATAATTCCATGATTCTATAATTGCATGACTCTATGATTCCATGACTTTATGATTCTATGATTCCATGATTGTATGACTTTATGATTCCATGATTGCATGACTGGATGACTCTATGATTCCATGATTCTATGGTTCCATTTAGCTATGACTCCATAATTCCATGATTCTATAATTGCATGACTCTATGATTCCATGATTTTAAGATTCTATGATTCCATAATTGTATGACTTTATGATTCCATGATTGCATGACTGGATGACTCTATGATTCCATGATTCTATGATTCCATTTAGCTATGACTCTATGATTCTATAATTCCATGACTCTATGATTCCATGATTGTATGACTTTATGATTCCATGATTCTATGACTGGATGACTCCATGATTCCATGATTCTATGATTCCATGACTGTATGACTCTATGATTTCATGATTCCATGATTTTATGACTCTACAATTCCATGATACTATTATTCCATGATTCCACAACTCTATGATTCCTTGATTCTCTGATTCCATTTATCTATGACTCCATAATTCCATGATTCTATGACTCTATGATTCAATTATTCTATGATTCTGTGATTGTATGACTCGATGCTTCCATGATTCTCTGGTTCTGTGATTCCCTCATTCTCTGCATTAAGAGATTCTCAACACTGAGAGAATGTCCTTTGCTAAGAGTGGTTCTTGTGTTGAGAAGCATTCTGGATGTCCTTCATGGTACATTTTCCTTTCTGTGAGAAGCACAGCAATGAGATACACTCTGTGGTATCTTAGGGTCTGTTTATGTGATGGAACAGGAAAATGAAACAGCTTTGGAATGCAAGGAGGCTTGAAATAAAACAGTGAAACTAGCAGCTGCAAAGCTTGGAGGGCCAAAACTCGATTCCAAGAAAGCAAATTCTAAGGTCTCCTTAATTTTTGCCAGCTGTGGCTGAATTTCTCTCAAAGAAGGCAAATTGTTTGGAGCTCTTACACCAGAAATGAATCATGAAATTGTTTCCACTATGCTCACACTGCTTTCCAGTTTGAAAAAATCATTATTTTTACATTTCTGTGGTTCCACATAGAATCCACATAGAATCAACCAGGTTGGAAGAGAACTCCAAGCTCATCCAGTCCAACCTAGCACCCAGCCCTAGCCAGTCAACCAGACCATGGCACTAAGTGCCTCATCCAGGCTTTGCTTGAAGACCTCCAGGGACGGTGCCTCCACCACCTCCCTGGGCAGCCCATTCCAATGCCAATCACTCTCTCTGGGAAGAACTTCTTCCTAATATCCAGCCTAGACCTACCCTGGCATAACTTGAGACTGTGTCCCCTTATTCTATTGCTGGTTGCCTGGGAGAAGAGGCCACCCCCCACCTGGCTACAATGCCCCTTCAGGTAGTTGTAGACAGCAATGAGGTCTCCCCTGAGCCTCCTCTTCTCCAAGCTAAACACCCCCAGCTCCCTCAGCCTCTCCTCATAGGATTTGTGCTCCAGGCCCCTCACCAGCTTTGTTGCCCTTCCTGGACATGTTCCAGCACCTCAACATCCTTCTTGAATTGAGGGGCCCAGAACTGGACACAGTACTCAAGGTGTGGTCTGACCAGTGCTGAGTACAGGGGCAGAATAACCTCCCTTGTCCTGCTGGCCACACTGCTCCTGAGCCAGCCCAGGATGCCATTGGCTCTCTTGGCCACCTGGGCACACTACTGGCTCAACTTCATCCTACTCTCTATCAGTACCCCCAGGTCCCTTTCCTCCTGGCTGCTCTCCAGCCACTCAGTCCCCAGCCTGTAGTGCTGCTTGGGGTTGTTGTGGCCAAAGTGCAGAACCCTGCACTTGGCCTTCTTCAATCTCATCCCATTGGCCTCTGCCCACCCATCCAGCCTGTCCAGGTCCCTCTGCAGGGCTCTCCTACCCTCCAACAGCTCCACACCTGCTCCTAGCTTGGTGTCATCTGCAAACTCACTGATGCTGGACTCAATCCCCTCGTCCAGGTCATCAATAAAGATATTGAACATAACTGGGCCCAGCACTGATCCTTGGGGAACACCACCAGTGACAGCTGCCAACTGGATGTGGCACCATTCACCACCACTCTCTGGGCTCTGCCATCCAGCCAGTTCTTGATCCAGCACAGAGTGAATCTGTCCAAACCATGAGCTGCCAGCTTGGGCAGGAGCTTCTTGTGGCAGACAGTGTCAAAGACTTTGCTGAAGTCCAAGTAAACTCCATCCACAGCCTTCCCCACATTCACCAGGCAGGAACCTGATCATAAAAGGAGATCAGGTTGGTGAGGCAGGACCTGCCCTTCCTAAACCCATGCTGGCTGGGCCTGATCCCTTGGCTATTCTGAAGTGTTTTAGGGATAAATCCTGATCTAAGGTAGGCTAAGGAAAAGGAGCAGGCTGTGTCCTCATGCCACCACATAGTGTGACATCATCACCCTCCAAGCTCTGAATTTTGCTTGGGGGTGTGTCTGTCTCATATTTACTTCACATGCAATGAATAAGCAATAGGATAAGAGGAAATGGCCTCAAGTTGCCCCAAGGGAGCTTTAAGTTGGACATGAGGAACAATTTCTTGCCCTTGAGGGCTGCCCAGGGCAGTGGTGGAGTCCCCATCCCTGGAGGGGTTTCAAAGCCCTAGAGATGTGGTGGTGAGGGCTGTGGTTTAGTGCTGTCCTGGCAGTGCTGGATTAGGGGTTGGACTTGATGAGCTCAAAGGGCTTTTTCAACCTAACTGATTCTGTGATTCTATGGCATGAGTCTTGTGAGGAAGAGTAGAGGGACCTGGGGCTGTTGAGCCTAGAGAAGGAGAGGCTGAGGGGAAGGTCTTCTGGCTCTCTACAAGTCCCTGAAAGAAGGTTGGAGGCAGGAACAATCAACAGGATGAATGGGAATGGCCTCAAGTTGCCACAGGGTTGGCCATGAGAAGAAACTCTTTTCACTGAATGGTTCTCAAACACTAGAACAGATTTGATAGTTGAATCTCTATCCCTGGAGGTGTTTCTGATCCCTGCCTGTGGCAGGGGAGTTGAATCTGGATGATCCTTGTGGTCCTTTCCAACCTTGACTAATTCTCTGATTCTCTGATTCTAAATTCTTGCTGCTGTAATTTGTTTCTGATTTGAGGCAAGCTTTAAATGACTCCATCCTTTGTATCAAGCTTTTTTTCTCTTGTCTTTGAGACAGAAGTGACAGTGATGCCTGCTTTGCCTTTGTTGGATTTTGATGGTTTGGAAATTGATAGACTCCTAGAATCTAAAGACCACTAAAGACAATCAAGGAGGGAGTTGTCATCCCTGCAGGTGTTCAAGACAAGACTGGATGAGGCACTTACTACCATGGTCTAGTTGAATGGATAGGGCTGGGTGCTAAGGTTGGACTGGATGAGCTTTGAAGTTTCTTCCAACCTGGCTGATTCACAGACTCACAGAATTTCTTAGATTGAAAAAGGTCTTCAAGCTCCTCGAGTCCAATCATTAGTTTCACACTGACAAGTCCTTGACCAAACCAAATCCCTCAGCACAACATCTCACCACTATGAATCTCTATGCTTGGAAAGGACCTCCAGGATCAGCCAGTCCAACCTTCATCCCAGCATCCTTCATCACCAGACCGTAGCCTCAAGCACCACATCCACTCTCCTCTTAAACACCTCCAGGCATGGCGACTCCACCACCTCCCTGGGCAGCCTGTGCCAGTGCCTGACCACCTGCTCAGGAAAGAGCTTCCTCCCAACACCCAGCCTAAACCTGCCCTGATGCAACTTGAGGCCATTTCCTCTTGTCCTATCATTAGTAACTGGGGAGAAGAGACCAGCTCCAGCCTCATTACAACCTCACTACAAACATGAGGTCCCCTCTCAGCCTTCTCTTCTCCAGACTAAACAAGCCCAGCTCCCTCAGCTGCTCCTCATAGGCCAAGTTTGTCAGACTTCTCATTCTACGATTCTAAGCCCAAGTGTGCACCCAGCACCACCATGGCCATTGAACCATGCCCTGAAGTACCAGCTCTGGATATTTTTAGACCATCTCAAGGTATGGTGACTCCACTACCTTCCTAGATAGGCCCATTCCAACACCTGACCACTCTTTCATTAATGAATTTTTTCCTGGTATCCAACCTGAACCACCCCTGGAGCAACTTGAGGCCATTTCTTCTTGTTCTACCACTTTAGACTAGGGAGAAGAGGTCAACACCCACCAGGCTTCATGAGAAAAATCAAAAGGTCTTCCCTCAACCTCCTTTTCTCCAGGATAAACAGCTCCATTTCCCTCAGCTGCTCCTCAGCAGATCTGTTTTCCAGACTCTTCACCAGCCCTTCTCTGGGTATGCTCCACCAACTCAGTATCTTTCTTGTAATGAAGGGAATTCTTCCCATATTTAGAGGATTTTCAGTCCATCAGGCAAATTTAATTTTCACTCTTTAGCTTTCATGCCTAAATTAGCTGAGTTGGGTTCAAATTGCTCAGCACAAAACAGGAGATGACTGAGAGAGTCCAGCACAGAGCCACAAAGATGCTGAAGGGAATGGGACAGCTCTGTTAAGAGGAGAGCCTGAGGGAGCTGGGGCTGTGCTGCTGGGAGAGGAGGAGCTGAGAGGTGACCTCAGCAATGGTTCTCAAGATGTGCAGGTGAGTGGCAGGAGGCTGGAGCCAGGCTCTGCTGGGTGATGCCCAGTGCCAGGCCAAGGGGCACTGGCTGGAAGCTGAGCCATAGGAAGTTCCATGGAAAGATGAGGAGGAATTTTTTCCTGTGGGTGTGCCAGAACCCTGGCACAGGCTGCCCAGGGGACCTGTGGAGTCTCCCTCTCTGGAGATATTTGAAACCTGCCTGGATGTGTTTCTGTGTGATCTGATATAGGTGAGGAGACCCTGGAATGGATTGCCCAGGGAGGTGGTGGAAGCCCCATCCCTGGAGGTGTCTAAGGCCAGGCTGGATGAGGCTCTTGACAGCCTGATCTAGTGTGAGGTGTCCCTGCCCATGGCAGGGAGGTTTTAGCTAGATGATCCTTGTGGTCCCTTCCAACCCTGACTGATTCTATGATCCTATGATCCTGCTCTGGCAGGGGGGTTGAACTGAATGAACTTTTTGAGATCCCTTCCAGCCCCTGACATTCTGTGATTCTATGAGCTGCTAAACCACTGCTTTGTATTCCCTAACTTCCTTACAGTCAAATGCAAAGCTCAGGCCCTTGGTGTCTTTCCACACTGCTGTGTCTTGGATGGGACAGAAGAATCATAGAATCATAGAATCATAGAATCAAGCAGGTTGGAAGAGACCTCCAAGCTCATCCAGTCCAACCTAGCACCCAGCCCTATCCAATCAACCAGACCATGGCACTAAGTGCCTCAGCCAGGCTTTGCTTGAAGACCCCCAGGGACGGTGCCTCCACCACCTCCCTGGGCAGCCCATTCCAATGCCAATCACTCTCTCTGGGAAGAACTTCTTCCTAACATCCAGCCTAGACCTACCCTGGCACAACTTGAGACTGTGTCCCCTTGTTCTATTGCTGGTTGCCTGGGAGAAGAGGCCACCCCCCACCTGGCTACAATGCCCCTTCAGGTAGTTGTAGACAGTAATAAGATCCCCCCTGAGCCTCCTCTTCTCCAGGCTAAACAGCCCCAGCTCCCTCAACCTCTCCTCATAGGATTTGTGCTCCAGGCCCCTCACCAGCTTTGTTGCCCTTCTCTGGACATGTTCCAGCACCTCAACATCTCTCTTGAATTGAGGGGCCCAGAACTGGACACAGCACTCAAGGTGTGGCCTGACCAGTGCAGAGTACAGGGGCAGAATAACCTCCCTTGTCCTACTGGCCACACTGCTCCTGATGCAGGCCAGGATGCCATTGGCTCTCTTGGCCACCTGGGCACACTGCTGGCTCATCTTCAGCTACTATCTATCAGTACCCCCAGGTCCCTTTCCTCCTGGCTGCTCTCAGCCACTCTGTTCCCAGCCTCTAGTGCTGCTTGGGGTTGTTGTGGCCAAAGTGTAGAACCCTGCACTTGGCCTTGTTCAATCTCATCCCCTTGGCCTCTGCCCACCCATCCAGCCTGGCCAGGTCCCTCTGCAGGGCTCTGCTACCTTCCAACAGATCAACTGCGTTCGTGTAGCAGGCTTAGACTCTTCCTACCTGCTACCACCCAAACTATTTTCATGCCACTGTAGAAACCTGCAGGTAAACTTGTTTGGATCAAACACTGCAGGGTTAGTCAGTGCTGCTGGATTTCTGCTTGCTTATGCACAGACATTTGTCTTCGCTGAAGACAGACCTTTGGAAATGCAACTTAGAGCAGAATCAAATTTATAAGCACCACAGAAATTAATCAGCCCAGAGTGCATGGTGGAAGCCCATTTCTCTCGACAGCATAAGCACCAATGGAGTGAGAATGAAGGAAGCAATTTCAAACCTCAACTCTCTGGAGATAGCCTTGTTGATTTGAACAGCTTCAATAGCTTATTCTTTTCCCTTGGCTCACTTTTAAAGCCCCAGCCCACTTCAAGTGAGTCATAGAATCACAGAATCATAGAAACAGTCAGAGGTGGAGGGGACCTCAAGGATCAGCCAGTTCCAAACCCACTGTCATGGGCACAGACACCTGACCCTAGATCAGCCTGCCCACAGCCTCAGCCAGCCTGGCCTTAGACACCTCCAGCCATGGGGCCTCAACCACCTCCCTGGGAAACCCATTCCAGCCTCTCACCACTCTCATGCTCAACAACTTCCTCCTCACCTCCCCTCTGACTCTCCCCACCTCCAGCTTTGCTCCATTCCCCCAGTCCTGGCACTCTCTCACAGCCTCAAAAGTCCCTCCACAGACTTTTTGTAGCCCCCTTTCAGATCCTGGCAGGCCACAAGAAGGTCACCTGGGAACCTCCTCTGCTCCAGCCTGCACAGCCCCAACTCTTTCACTCTGTGCTCACAGCAGAGCTGCTGCAGCCCTCTTAGCATCCTCCTGGCCCTGCTCTGGACACACTCCAGCATCTTCACAGCCCTCTTGTCATAGGGGCTCTAGAACTGGATGCAGTCAAATCAATTTAGCATTAGTTTGACTTGGATATTTGTTGTATGCAAAAAAAAGATATAAAGAAAGCCCACCCCCACTCAAATAAACCCCCAAACAATTAGAAAGTGATTATCTACAACCCCAACAGGCTATTTAGCTCCTGCTTCACGTGGCACTGATGTTCTGCTGAAGTGCTTTGCTCTCCATGTTACTGAAGAGCAATCTGCAACTGTATAATAAGAAAATACAAATCACTTCCCCACTGAGAACAACTAATAAGTCTTTCATCTGGTTTTATGACCAGATCTTTATTGGAAAAAATAAATTCGGGGCACTCAGGCCTCATTTTTTTTTACCCTGTGCCTTTAATATGTGTTTGTTAACCAAGTTTAATTGTCCTTTCCATCATCTTGGTGGAGTGCGTGGGAAGAGCTCCTGCCTGCCACCTCCTGCAAGCTGCTAAAGCTTCATTATAACATGAAAGCTGGGGAGGCAGGAGGGAATTCACCTCTCACAGTTGGAATCGTTTCCCACTGGAAGGTATTGAAGGGGAAATAGAAAGCAGGAGAAAAAACACAACCCCAACCCACACGGTTGTGTCGTCTTCTGCAGAAGGAAGAGGGAAGCAAACGGCCTCGGGTTGTGCCAGGGGAGGGTTAGGTTGGATGCCTAAGAGTGGCTGTCAGAAGGAATGGAGGCAGTCTTGGTTTAGTTACACCCAGGGATAGGATGAGGGGCAAAGGATAGAAACTCAATCACAGGATGGAAATTCAATCACAGGAAATTCACAGGCTCACAGGATGTCAGGGGTTGGAAGGGACCCTAAGAGATCTTTGAGTCCAGCCCCCCTGTCAGAGCAGGACCAGACAATCTAGCTCAGGGCACACAGGAACACATCCAGACAGGCCTGGAAAGGCTGCAGAGAAGGAGACTCCACAACCTCTCTGGGCAGCCTGTGCCAGTGCTCTGGGACCCTAACAGTCAAGAAGTTGCCCCTTGTGTTGAGCTGGAACCTCCTGTGCTGCAGCTTCCATCCATGGCTACTTCTCCTATCCCAGGGAGCAGTAAGCAGAGCCTGTCCCCCCCCTCCTGACCCCCAGCCCTCACAGATTTATAGACATTGATTAAATCCCCTCTGAAGCTTCTCTTCTCCATGCTAAACAGCTCCAGGTCCCTTAGCCATCTCAGTATCATACAGTATCATCAGGGTTGGAAGAGACCTCACAGATCATCAAGTCCAACCCTTTAGCACAGAGCTCAAGGCCAGACCATGGCACCAAGTGCCACGTCCAGTCCTGCCTTGAACAGCTCCAGGGACGGCGACTCCACCACCTCCCCGGGCAGCCCATTCCAGTGTCCAATGACTCTCTCAGGGAAGAACTTTCTCCTCACCTCCAGCCTAAATCTCCCCTGGCACAGCCTGAGGCTGTGTCCTCTTGTTCTGGTGCTGGCCACCTGAGAGAAGAGAGCAACCTCCTCCTGGCCACAACCTCCCCTCAGGTAGTTGCAGACAGCAATAAGGTCTCCCCTGAGCCTCCTCTTCTCCAGGCTAACCAATCCCAGCTCCCTCAGCCTCTCCTCGTAGGGCTGTGCTCAAGGCCTCTCCCCAGCCTCGTTGCCCTTCTCTGGACACGCTCAAGCATCTCCATGTCCCTCCTAAACTGGGGGGGCCCAGAACTGAACACAGCACTCAAGGTGTGGTCTAAGCAGTGCAGAGTACAGGGGCAGAATGACCTCCCTGCTCCTGCTGGCCACACCATTCCTGATGCAGGCCAGGATGCCACTGGCTCTCTTGGCCACCTGGGCACACTGCTGGCTCATGTTCAGGTGGGTATCAATCAGCACCCCCAGATCCCTCTCTGTCTGGCTGCTCTCCAGCCACTCCAACCCCAGCCTGTATCTCTGCATGGGGTTGCTGTGGCCAAAGTGCAGCACCCTGCACTTGGAGCCATTGAACCCCATCCCCTTGGACTCTGCCCATCTCCTGGATGTGAGGAGGAAGTTGTTAAGCATGAGAGTGGTGAGAGGCTGGAATGGGTTGCCCAGGGAGGTGGTTGAGGCCCCATGGCTGGAGGTGTTTAAGGCCAGGCTGGATGAGGCTCTGTGCAGCCTGCTCTAGGGTATGGTGTTCCTGGCTATGGCAGTGGGGTTGGAACTGTCTGATCCTTGTGGTCCCTTCCAACCCTGACTGATGCTATGATTTGTGATTCTATGATCCTATGATCCTGTGACTCTATGATATGCAAGCACATGATCCAAATGGAGATGAACAAAAGAAAACATTGGAACCTTGCAGCTGAAGAATTGCAGATGTAGAATTCAGCTTAAGAATTAACTTGTGAAGAATCATCACTAAGGACACAACTAAATGAAGACCTTAGGATGTACTGAGTTAAGCATTAATATTGCTGCTTATTATAGTTGCTCCCAGCTTACTTCTTTCCTAACCTTTTCACAGGTGGTCTTGAGTTCTGCAGGGAGAAAAAAAAAGAAACCCATACTGGAAAAGTCAACCATAAACACTTTCTGCAGTGTTTCCTCAGTTCCATTTCATCCTGGCATGCCAGATTCTACATGGCAGAATAAATGTGCAGCTCCCTCCCCCCCCCCCAGTGTCATTTTCAAACTCACACTGCTCACTTTGCAGGCTTACAGCCAACGTTTGTATTACCAACAGTGAGTACCATGGAGAGCCTCTGTGCACTCAGACTTCAAATTAGGTTATGAAATTAATACTTAACATGTCAAGATTTATAATAGTTGTCTTTTCTTGACAACAGTCTTAGGCTAATTGTTTCTATTAGGTTGAGATTCATTTTGTGTTACTGGGAGTTCAGCGTTGATTAAGAGGGGAGAGAGCAGCAAGCATGGCACAATGAGCCAGCAATGTGTGCTTGCAGCCCAGAAGGCAACCATTTTCCTGGGCTGCAGCAACAGAAGTGTGATCAGCAAGGCAGAGGTGGTGATTCCCCCTGTACTCAGCACTGGTCAGGCCACACCTTGAGTGCTGTGTCCAGTTCTGGGCCCCTCAATTCAAGAAGGATGTTGAGGTGCTCGAAGGTGTCCAGAGAAGGGCAACAAAGCTGGTGAGGGGCATGGAGCACAAATCCTATGAGGAGAGGCTGAGGGAGCTGGGAGTGTTTAGCCTGGAGAAGAGGAGGCTCAGGGGTGATCTTATTACTGTCTACAACTACCTGAAGGGGCATTGTAGCCAGGTGGGGGGTGGCCTCTTCTCCCAGGCAATCAGCAATAGAACAAGGGGACACAGTCTCAAGTTGTGCCAAGGTAGGTCTAGGCTGGATGTTAGGAAGAAGTTCTTCCCAGAGAGAGTGATTGGCATTGGAATGGGCTGCCCAGGGAGGTGGTGGAGGCACCGTCCCTGGGGGTCTTCAAGAAGAGACTGGCTGAGGCACTTAGTGCCATGGTCTGGTTGACTGGCTAGGGCTGGGTGCCAGGTTGGACTGGATGAGCTTGGAGGTCTCTTCCAACCTGGCTGATTCTATGATTATTCTATGATTATTCTGCCCCTCTGCTCTGCTCTGCAGAGGAGGGACATTGAGATGCTTGAGCGTGTCCAGAGAAGGGCGACGAGGCTGGGGAGAGGCCTTGAGCACAGCCCTAGGAGGAGAGGCTGAGGGAGCTGGGATTGGTTAGCCTGGAGAAGAGGAGGCTCAGGGCAGACCTTATTGCTGTCTGCAACTACCTGAGGGGAGGTTGTGGCCAGGAGGAGGTTGCTCTCTTCTCTCAGGTGGCCAGCACCAGAACAAGAGGACACAGCCTCAGGCTGTGCCAGGGGAGATTTAGGCTGGAGGTGAGGAGAAAGTTCTTCCCTGAGAGAGTCATTGGACACTGGAATGGGCTGCCCGGGGAGGTGGTGGAGTCGCCGTCCCTGGAGCTGTTCAAGGCAGGACTGGACGTGGCACTTGGTGCCATGGTCTGGCCTTGAGCTCTGTGCTAAAGGGTTGGACTTGATGAGCTGTGAGGTCTCTTCTAATCCTAATAATACTGTGATACTGTGATACTGTGAGAAGCCCACCTGCAGTACTGCATCCAGTGCTGGTGCCTCCAGCATCATGCAGCTGCTGGAGACGGTCTGGAGGAGGCCATGAAGATGATTAGAGGGATGATGCACGTCCTTTACTCATCTCTGTGACCCTCCTCTGGACCCACTCCAGCAGTTCTTTGACCCTCGTAGGCTGTGGGCACCAGAACTGGATGCAGGGCTCCATCCAGGTGGCGGTCTTCACAAGAGCAAAACAGAAGGGCAGAGTCACAGAATCATAGAATCAGTCAGGGTTGGAAGGGACCATAAAGATCAGACAGTTCCAACCCCCCTGCCATGGCCAGGGACACCCTACCCTAGAGCAGGCTGCCCACAGCCTCATCCAGCCTGGCCTTAAACCCCTCCAGGGATGAGGTTTCCACCGCCTCCCTGGGCAACCTGTTCTGCCCCCTGTCCTGCTGGTCACACTTCTTTCAATGGAGCCCAGGACATGGTTGCCTTCTGGCTTAACAATGACTATTGCTAGCTCATATTAAGTCTTTCAGCAACCAGCACCCTCAAATCCTTCTCTGGAGACCACTCATGAGCCATTCCTCACCCAGCCTAGATTTGTGCTTGGGATTGCCCTTATCCAGGTGTAGGACCTTGTAAGTGGTTTTGTAGAACTTCAAGTGGAGCTTCTCTTTAAATCAGGATTGTTCTGTGATAGTCTGAAAAGCATAACCTGGATGAGCATCCAGGGAAAGACACCAACAAAAGGTTAAGATAACCACAATATCTCTTTGCAAAGTGATGCAGCAACCAGATGCTCTCTCATGGAACACATCACAGTGATGCCTGCTAGGCCAAGTGCAGGGTTCTGCAGTTTGGCCACAACAACCCCAAGCAGCACTACAGGCTGGGGACTGAGTGGCTGAGAGCAGGCAGGCAGAGAGGGAGCTTGGAGAGAGGAGCTGAAGCTGAGGCAGCAGTGCCCAGGTGGGCAGCAGAGCCAATGGCATCCTGGGCTGGCTGAGGAGCAGTGTGGGCAGCAGGACAAGGGAGGTTCTTGTGCCCCTGTGCTCAGCACTGCTCAGGCCTGGAGTGCTGTGTCCAGTTGTGATCTCCTGAATTGCAGAGAGATGTTGAGGTGCTGGAAGGTGTTGAGAGCAGGGCAGCAAGGCTGGAGAGGGGCCTGGAGCAGAGCCCTGTGAGGAGAGGCTGAGGGAGCTGGGGGTGTGCAGCCTGCAGCAGAGGAGGCTCAGGGCAGAGCTCATTGCTGCCTGCAGCTCCCTGAAGGGAGGCTGTAGCCAGGTGGGGTTGGGCTCTTCTGCCAGGCAAGCAGCAACAGAACAAGGGGACACAGTCTGAAGTTGTGGCAGAGGAGGTCTAGGCTGGACGTTAGGAGGGAGTTGTTGTCAGAGAGAGTGATTGGCATTGGAATGGGCTGCCCAGGGAGGTGGTGGAGTCCCCATCCCTGGAGGTGTTGAAGTAGAGCCTGGCTGGGGCACTTAGTGCCATGGCTTAGTTGATGAGATAATGTTGGATGATAGGTTGGACTCAAAGATCTTTCAGTTTTTTTCCAACCTACTTAATTCTGTGACTCTGTGACTCTTCTGACTGCATTCAGCTTCCACTTCCTATTGTTCATAGCTTGTTCTCCTCTCCCAAAGAACTCAGAGGACAAAACCAAGTGGAAATGTGGAAGTGCCCCTTTAAAACTGCCAGAGTGCCCTGCAGATTCATTTCATCCCTACCTGCCAGGAGCCCTTATCAGCAGCTTTCCATATTAATGAAACAAACAGATTCTGCCTGTGTGTGATCACAGTGCACTCTACTTCTCAGCTCTGTATCAATGTGAACCTAAACTTCTTGGAAAGCTCCAAAAAGTTGCTCTAATTAATCCCTCAGAGAATAATTAGCAGAGCTGAAGCTCTAAAATTCAAACCTCCCAGGTGGGTTGTTTCATTTTAAGAGCAGTTTCACAGAGCCCTAACAAAAGCACAACACCTCTCTCCTAAGAGCTAATGGATTGGTAACAGGACCCCAGCAGAAAACATTTGTGTGATAATCAGGAGATGGAAGCAAGGAGGCTGCTTAAATAAATACCATTTGGAAGGGAGCAGAGATTCTCAGAGAGGTTGCCTCTGCTCCTCCTCTGTTAGCATTCCCAGCTCTGATGCTTTCTGACTCCGGTTTACAAGGCAGGGTGAGTTTGTGTTGCTTGATGGATTGGTTCTGTTTGGAGAGAGAGAGAATTCAGTTTGCTTTTGGATAAACTTGGGAGAGTGTTGGATTGAAGGGAGGTAACTGATAGGGTAAAGTGAATCTGAATAGTTCCAAAACTGAGGTCATAAAAGAACAACTTTGGTCCTTCCTTTCCTCCCTTTTATTTTTTTTTTCCCTTTTCCTTTATTTCTTTTTATTTTCTTTCTTTTCTTTTTCTCATCTTCTTCTCTTCCCCCCTCCCCTTTCCTTTATTATTTTTCTTCTCCATTTTAATTTTAATTTTATTTTTTTTAATCTTCTTTATTTTATTTTTCTCCTTTCCTTTCCTTTCCTTTCCTTTCCTTTCCTTTCCTTTCCTTTCCTTTCCTTTCCTTTCCTTTCCTTTCCTTTCCTTTCCTTTCCTTTCCTTTCCTTTCCTTTCCTTTCCTCTCCTCTCCTCTCCTCTCCTCTCCTCTCCTCTCCTCTCCTCTCCTCTCCTCTCCTCTCCTCTCCTCTCCTCTCCTCTCCTCTCCTCTCCTCTCCTCTCCTCTCCTCTCCTCTCCTCTCCTCTCCTCTCCTCTCCTCTCCTCTCCTCTCCTCTCCTCTCCTCTCCTCTCCTCTCCTCTCCTCTCCTCTCCTCTCCTCTCCTCTCCTCTCCTCTCCTCTTTCTTGCCTCACCTTCCCTTCCTTCATCTTTCTTTTTCTCTTCCTTTCTCTGTTGCTTCCTCATTTCCTTTTTCTTTTCCTTTTCCTTTTTCTTTACCTTTTCCTTTTTCTTTTTCTTTCTCCTGTTCCTTTATCTTTTCCTTTTATTAAATTATGTTTCCATTTAAGTAGGACTCCCAATGCAGTATTTAAGTTTAACAAATGAACCACAATTATCAGGGATGCTTCCATCTGTCGTTTTTTTTTATCTTTGGTGGGGGGAGGAACATCAGGAAAGAAAAGCCAGGGTGGAAAAGTGGAAAATCCCTTTTGGCTATATTTGACTTGAGAGTTTACAAAGACAACACAGAAATGCCTGCTCAGCTCCAAGTGTTATCACTGGCAACTGTGCATACAGAAGCAGCAGAAAGAAGAGAGATGTTCTAAGGAACTCCACCCTGGGGTAATTTCCCTTCCTACAAATGCACAGTTTGCCTGTGCTGTATGAACCCCTGCCAGCAGCTTCTGCAAACAAGACATTCTCAGCAGTGACATCAAACCTGCTAATTATGGGCAACTGAGTCATATCCTCCCAAGGTGAACTGGCCTTCACCTCCCAGTTCATTCCCCTATGTGCACTGAAACATGAGGTGGCATGGTGTGAGGTCATGCTGGGTGGTATGTGACCTCCAGTCCCTCACACCTTATCTCCATCCAGGCTGAGACAATGAGGTACAGACATATGGTTGGAGATGATGGCTGGGAGCTGGAGATAGCAGCAGTGCTTGCTACACTGAACAGAACTTCTAGAGGCTGTGGTGGATTTGGAAGAAATCCAATCTGAGCTAAAAGAAGTTGCAAGAGCCCTCAGCAGTCACATCTTTATACTTCTGCCAAGTGATCTGCTTAAGAAGAAAAGCAAAACCGAAAGAGAATGATGAAATTGTTTTGGTGGCAAAAAACATAACATCACAGAATCAGTCAGGGTTGGAAGGGACCACAAGGATCAGACAGTTCCACCCCCCCCGTGTCATACCCAGGGACACCTCACACTGGATCAGGCTGGCCACAGCCTCCTCCAGCCTGGCCTTAAACACCTCCAGCAATGAGGCTTCCACCACCTCCCTGGGCAACCCATTCCAGCCTCTCACCACCCTCATGGTCAACAACTTCTTCCTCACATCCAGCCTGAATCTCCCCATTTCTAGCTTGGTTCCATTCCCCCAGTCCTATCCCTACCTGACAGCCTAAAAAGTCCCTCCACAGCTTTCTTGTACCCCCTTCAGATGCTGGAAGGCCACAAGAAGGTCACCTGGGAGCCTTTTGCTCTCCAGACTGCACAGCCCCAACTCCCTCAGTCTCTCCTCCCAGCAGAGCAGCTCCAGCTCTCTGCTCATCCTCGTGGCCCTTCTCTGGACACCTTCCAGCACCTCCACATCCCTCTTGTCCCAGGGGCTCCAGCACTGGATGCAGTACTCCAGGTGGGGTCTCAGCAGAGGAGACTAGAGGGAGAGGATCACTTCCCTCTCCCTGCTGCCCACACTGTTCTTGCTGCAGCACAAGATCTAATATCATCTAAGATCATCAAGTCCAACCATTATCTAACTGCCAACTGTGATGCTAAACCATGTCCCCCAGCTCCACATTTGAGCACATGCACATATATGTACCTTTCCTGAGAGGTGCCACTTAAAGCAGCACACTGCTGCCTGGTGCATATTGGAACAGGCTGCCCATGGAGGTGCCACCTCCCATCCCTGAAAGGGTTCAAAAGCCATGTAGACAAAGCACTTTGGGACATGGTTTTAGTGATCAGGGGGGTGCTGGACTTGATGATTTTAGAGGACTTTGCCAACTGGAATGACACCAAGCTAGGAGCAGGTGTGGAGCTGTTGGAAGGTAGGAGAGCCCTGCAGAGGGACCTGGCCAGGCTGGATGGGTGGGCAGAGGCCAATGGGATGAGATTTAACAAGGCCAAGTGCAGGGTTCCGCACTTTGGCCACAACAACCCCAAGCAGCACTACAGGCTGGGGACTGAGTGGCTGGAGAGCAGCCAGGAGGAAAGGGACCTGGGGGTACTGGTAGATAGTAAGCTGAAGATGAGCCAGCAGTGTGCCCAGGTGGCCAAGAGAGCCAATGGCATCCTGGCCTGCATCAGGAACAGTGTGGCCAGCAGGACAAGGGAGGTTATTCTGCCCCTGTACTCAGCACTGGTCAGGCCACACCTTGAGTGCTGTGTCCAGTTCTGGGCCCCTCAATTCAAGAAGGATGTTGAGGTGCTGGAAGGTGTCCAGAGAAGGGCAACAAAGCTGGTGAGGGGCCTGGAGCACAAATCCTATGAGGAGAGGCTGAGGGAGCTGGGGGTGTTTAGCCTGGAGAAGAGGAGGCTCAGGGGTGATCTTATTACTGTCTACAACTACCTGAAGGGGCATTGTAGCCAGGTGGGGGGTGGCCTCTTCTCCCAGGCAACCAACAATAGAACAAGGGGACACAGTCTCAAGTTGTGCCAGGGTAGGTCTAGGCTGGATGTTAGGAAGAAGTTCTTCCCAGAGAGAGTGATTGGCATTGGAATGGGCTGCCCAGGGAGGTGGTGGAGGCACCGTCCCTGGGGGTCTTCAAGCAAAGCCTGGATGAGGCACTTAGTGCCATGGTCTGGTTGATTGGCTAGGGCTGGGTGCTAGGTTGGACTGGATGATCTTGGAGGTCTCTTCCAACCTGCTTGATTCTATGATTCTATGATTCTGTAAGGAGTAAAAAGGTGCAGAAGAGTAACCTCTGTTGGGACCTGATGATTCTGTGTCAGACAGTATTGTCTTGCTCTGGCAGGGGCGTGGGACTGCCTGATCTCCTTGGGTCCCTTCCAACCCCTAATATCCTGTGAGCCTGTGATCTTAGGGGTGTTTGGCAACCTCAGTGATTCTGTAATGGACTCGTGGTTCTCCTTCACTGCTCTGTGATTTTAAGATACTTTGACATCTGTAACAGGTCAAGAGCTGTGGCAAAGGTCTGTGTGTATTACACAAGCAGAAGCTGGTTTATAAATGGCCTGAAGCTTGCATTCAGAGAATCACAGAACCTCAGAGGTTGAGAGGGACCTCAAAAGCTCATCCAGTCCACTTCCCCCTGCCAGAGCAGGATCTCCAAGACCAGATCACACAGGAACACATCCAGGCAGCTTTTGAGTATCTCCAGTGAGGGAAACTCCACAGCCCCCATGGGCAGCCTGTTCCAGTGTTCTGGTACACTCACAGGGAAAAAACCCCTCCTCATGTTTGCATCAATCAGAATCACAGAACCTTAGAGGTTGGAAGGGAGCTCCAGAGATAATCCAGCCCAACTCTGCTACCAAAGCAGCATCACCCAGGGTAGTTGGTGCAGGGATGCATCCAGGTGGGTTTGGAAAGGGTCCAGAGAAGGAGACTCCACAATCTCTCTGGGCAGCCTGCTCCAGGGCTCTGGCACCCTCACTGGATAGAAGTTTCTCCTCATGTTGAGCTGAAACCTTCTCTGATCCAGTTTGTAGCTGTTGCTGCTGTTGGTATTGCTGCTTGCCATCAAAAAGAGCTTGGCCCCAGGCACTTGACACCCACCCCTCAAATATTTATAGACACTGATGAGATCCCCTCTTAGTCTTCTCCAGAATAAACAGCCCTACCCTTTCTTCACAGGGGAGATGCTCAAGTCCCCCAGTCATAGAACCATGGAATCAAGCAGGTTGGAAGAGACCTCCAAGCTCATCCAGTCCAACCTAGCACCCAGCCCTGTCCAATCAACCAGACCATGGCACTAAGTGCCCCAGCCAGGCTTTTCTTGAACACCTCCTCCTTATGGCTTCCCTACCTTTCCACTGAATGCCTTAAAAGTGCAGTGTTTTGCCACCAAAAGAAATCCCCTTAGGCTTTGGGATGTGGGAAGGAAGAACTAAGGGGGTGTTGTGTTTTTTTTTCTGGTGAGCTGCTGCTGAGTTGTCTATCAGCATTGCTTTAGTTTGCACTTCTCAGCATGCTTTGGCAGTGCTTCAAAACGTCATCTAAATATAGGAATGCTCAGAGGCTGGGGTCATGTTACTGCCACAGCAGCAGCAGGAGCAGCAGCACAGACTAGGAAGAGAGGAGAGGCTACAGAAGAGAGAAGACCAGACAGCTCTTCTTCTCTCTCCAGTCACACTCTAAGTATGTCCTAAGCAATAATTTTAAAAGCCAGTGAACAGTAAGGTTCTTGTGCCCCTGTGCTCAGCACTGCTCAGGCCACAGCTTGAGTGCTGTGTCCAGTTCTGGGCTCCTGAATTGAAGAGAGATGTTGAGGTGCTGGAAGGTGTTGAGAGCAGGGCAGCAAGGCTGGGGAGGGGCCTGGAGCAGAGCCCTGTGAGGAGAGGCTGAGGGAGCTGAGGGTGTGCAGCCTGCAGCAGAGGAGGCTCAGGGCAGAGCTCATTGCTCTCTACAACTACCAGAAGGGAGGTTGGAGTCAGGTGGGGTTGGACTCTTCTGCCAGGCACCCATCAACAGAACAGGGGGACACAGTCTCAAGCTGTGCCAGGGCAGGTTCAGGCTGAATGTCAGAAGGAAGTTGTTGGCAGAGAGAGTGATTGGCATTGGAATGGGCTGCCCAGGGAGGTGGTGGAGTCACTGTCCCTGGAGGTGTTCAAGAAAAGCCTGGCTGAGGCACTTAGTGCCATGGTCTGGTTGACTGGCTAGGGCTGGGTGCTAGGTTGGACTGCATGAGGTCTCTTCCAGCCTGATTCTATAATTCTACAGTTCTATGAAAATGCTGGACCTGGGAGGTGGTTGGATGCCTGTCCCTGGAGGTGGTTCAAAGAGTCAAAGACGTGGTGCTGAGGGCCATGGTTTAGCCCCAGCTAATATATAGATATAGATATAGAAATATATGGATATAGAAATGGATAGATAGATAGATAGATAGATAGATAGATAGAGATATAGGTATATAGATTCAGAGATAGAGATAGATATGATATATGATATAGATATGAAGAAAAGGTCTGGCCTTGAGCTCTGTGCTAAAGGGTTGGACTTGATGATCTGTGAGGTCTCTTCCAACCCTGATGATACTGTGATACTGTGATATTGTGATCTGGGGGTCTGACTTGATGAAAAGCTCAACATGAGTTGGCAGTGTGTACGAGCAGCCCAGGCAGCCAACTGTGTCCTGGGCTGCAGCAAGAGCAGTGTGGGCAGCAGGGCAAGGGAGGGGATTCTGCCCCTTGGCTCTGCTCTCCTCACACCCCACCTGCACTCCTGGGTGCACTTCTGGAGCCCCCAGCACAAGCAGGACATGGAAGTGTTGGAGCCAGTGCAGAGGAGGATCACGAAGATGCTAACAGGGCTGCAGCAGCTGTGCTGTGAGGAGAGGCTGAGAGAGTTGGGGCTGTGCAGCCTGGAGAAGAGAAGGCTTGGAGGAGACCTTGGTGTGGCCTTGCAGGATGTGAAGGGGGCTGCAGGAAGGCTGGGGAGGGACTATTGACAAGGTCTTGTCATGACAGGAGGAGGAGGAATGGGTTTAAAGTGTCAGAGGGGAGATTGAAAGTGGATGTTAGGCAGAAGTTGTTTGCAGTGAGGGTGGCGAGACCCTGGCACAGGTTGCCCAGGGAGGTTGTGGAGCACAGAAGCACCCAATGTGATCAAAGATCACATTGGGTGCTTCTGTGCTCCACAATCTCCCTGAAGGTGTTCAGGAGCAGGTTGGATGAGTCCTTGAGTGACCTGTTCTAGTGGGAGGTGTCCATGCTTACGGCAGGAGGTTGGAGCTGAATGATCCTTGAGGTCCCTTCCAACCTAAACCATTCTGTGATTCAGTATAGATATAGATACAGAAATAAACAACCCTGGCAGTCCTTAACTTAGAAATTATTCCAGTTGCCAACATCCATCACAAATTACACAACTTGCCAGTAGTCATTTTCTGTACACAGCCTTCAAATAGCCATGAAACAAGGAGTGGTGCTGCACTCACTCTAAAAGGTGTTTAAAGTGTCATACATTGGATTGTCTGCACTTTTTACAGTGTGATGGTTTGGGTGTTCCCTGCCCCCCCCCCCCCCCACTGTGTAAATCACCCAGACTAGACTCAGCCAGCTCTGGAAGTTGAATGCAGCTTTTATTTACAGCTCAGCTCAGTATACAAGCAGATAGTTACAGTAGATGCAGTTATGGACAGAAATAGACAAGGGAAAAAAGAATACAGAAACACAACAGCCCTCCCAGAAACCTGAGTCCCCAGGAGGGGCTCCCAACTGCCCTTCCACCTTCTCCCACCCCTCTTCCTTACCCCAGACATTGTCTTGTGCCCCAAGGAAGAATGGAGGTCAGCCAGGGGGTTAGGAAGCAAGTGGATTAACCAGAGAGACAGAAGGTGAGGTTAGAGAGAAAAATGCAGCCCAGAGCTCAGGCAGAGAGTGAACTGCCATATCTATGCTTGGATTCTTGTTCTTATACATCTCAGCAAGCCTATGAGAGAAGTAGACATCACCCTTGTTTTCCTTCCACAGCCTGTAATCTAGTTCTTCTCACCCAAACATTCTAGCTAGCTTCAAACTAGCACATACAGATTCACTTACCCCACTTCTACCCATGTGTTAAGGACTCTCCATTATCACAGAATCACAGAGTGTGAGGGATTGGAAGGGACTCCAAAAGCTCACCCAGTCCAACCTTCCTGCCAGAGCAGGGTCACGCAGGAACTCATCCAGGTGAGTTTGAATATCTCCAGAGAGGGACACTCCACAACCTCTCTGGGCAGCCTGCTCCAGGGCTCCGTCATCCTTACAGTAAAACAGTTTTGCCTTCTGTCCCTGTGGCACTTTCTCTGCTCCAGCTGGCACCCAGTGCCCCTTGTCCTGTCATTGGACACCCCTGAGCAGAGCCTGGCTGTGTCCTCCTGACACTGCCCTGCATTTCTTTATCAACCGCAATGAGGTCACCCCTCAGGCTCCTCCAAGCTCCAAGCCCCAGCTCCCTTAGCTTGTCTTTATCAGGAAGCTGTTCCACTGCTGGCTCACACTCAGCTGCCTGGACACACTGCTGCTCACATTCAGCTGCCTGGGCACACTGCTGGCTCACATTCAGCTGCCTGGGCACACTGCTGGCTTACATTCAGCTGCCTGGGCACACTGCTGGCTCACACTCAGCTGCCTGGCACACTGCTGGCTCACACACAGCTGCCTGGGCACACTGCTGGCTCACATTCAGCTGCCTGGCACACTGCTGGCTCACACACAGCTGCCTGGGCACACTGCTGGCTCACACACAGCTGCCTGGGCACACTGCTGGCTTACATTCAGCTGCCTGGCACACTGCTGGCTCACACACAGCTGCCTGGGCACACTGCTGGCTCACACACAGCTGCCTGGGCACACTGCTGGCTCACATTCAGCTGCCTGGGCACACTGCTGCCTCACATTTAGCAGAGCCTGGCTGTGTCCTCCTGACACTGCCCTGCGTTTCTTTATCCACCACAATGAAGTCACCCCTCAGGCTCCTCCAAGCTCCAGACTCCAGCTCCCTTAGCTTGTCTTTATCAGGAAGCTGTTCCACTGCCTTCAGCATCTTTATGGCTCCTTGCTGGACTCTCTGAAGCATGCTGAGGAGCTGTGGGAAGATGAAAATGAGGTAACCAATCTCTTTTATGTTACACCTTCTTCCGACTTCTAAGCATGTCAATTATAAGGAGACTCCCTTCCCCATCAGCAAAGTGGCTGTAATTAGAGCTGAGTGAGGAGAAGCAAGGCTGAGTAACAGTTCCTTACACATTACTTCTTCATTTGGCACCGTGCCAAATGGAGCTGATCGTCACACTTAAGCTCCGTATCATTACACCTAGACGTGGGGCAAGAGCTGCAGAAAGCAATGGGCTCTGCCAGGAGCTTGCAGCAGTGGTTGCCCTAGGCAGGAGAGAAACAAGTCCTGCCCTTCCCATGCACGGGAGGTGCTAGAGGGCAGAAATGTTTGCACAAGTTCAGGACAGACAGGAAACTACTGGAGACAGTCCAGGGAAGGGCCACGAGGATGAGCAGAGGGCTGGAGCTGCTTTGCTAGGAGGACAGACTGAGGGGGTTGGGGCTGTGCAGTCTGGAGAGGAGAAGGCTCCCAGGTGACATTACTGTGACCTTTCAGTATCTTAAGGGGCTAAAAGAAAGCTGTGGAGGGACTTTTTAGGCTGCCAGGTAGTGATAGGTCTGGGGGGAATGGAACCAAGCTAGAAATGGGGAGATTCAGAGTGGCTGTTAGGAAGAAGTTGTTGAGCATGAGGGTGGGGAGAGCCTGGAATGGGTTGCCCAGGGAGGCAGTGGAAGCCTCATACCTGGAGGTGTTTAAGGGCAGGCTTAAAGAGGCTGTAGACAGCCTGATCTACTGTGGGGTGTCCCTGCCCGTGGAAGGTGGTTAAAGTAGTTCTATTATTAGATTAAAAAAAAATGAACCTGGTGAAATAAAATTTTACTCCTGGCAATTGTTCAAAGACTGCTGCAGCAAGAGCAGTGTGGGCAGCAGGGCAAGGGAGGGGATTCTGCCCCTTGGCTCTGCTCTCCTCACACCCCACCTGCACTCCTGGGTGCACTTCTGGAGCCCCCAGCACAAGCAGCACATGGAAGTGTTGGAGCCAGTGCAGAGGAGGCCACCAAGATGCTGAGAGGGCTGCAGCAGCTGTGCTGTGAGGAGAGGCTGAGAGAGTTGGGGCTGTGCAGCCTGGAGAAGAGAAGGCTTCCAGGAGCCCTTGGAGTGGCCTTGCAGGATGTGAAAGGGCTTTCAGGAGGACTGTGGAGGGACTATTGACAAGGTCTTGTAATGAGAGGAGGAGGAGGAAGGGGTTTGAAGTGGCTGAGGGGAGATTGAAAGTGGCTGTTAGGAAGAAGTTGTTTGCAGTGAGAGTGGTGAGACACTGGCACAGGTTGAGGGTGGTGAGACACTGACACAGATTGCCCAGGGAAGTTGTGATCTTTGATCACATTCTGTGCTTCTGTGCTCCACAACCTCCCTGGAGGTGTTCGGGACCAGGTTGGATGAGTCCTTGCACAACCTGTTCTAGTGGGAGATGTCCCTGCCTATGGCAGGGGTTGGAACTGGCTGAGCTTTGAGGTCCCTTCCAACCTAAACCATTCTATGATTCTATGTCCATGTAGTGTCTCTTTCTCTTCAATCAGCTCTTGTTTCTGCAGGGTTGAGTTTGTTCAGAGCACATCTGATATATCCTATGTCAAAACTGAGGGCTATGGGCAGCTGTGCACAGTTGGCAGCCCAGGAACCTTACCTGGCTCCTGAAGTGTTGGTGTCTCCCAGGGTATCTTCAGGCTATGGTTTTAATTTTGTTTTAACTCAACCCATCTGAAATTTTCATTACCTGAAGCCTACCTAAAGGCTTCTTTCTGTGTCTTGATCCAAGTTCTTCACTCAATATTTGAAGAGTCAACAGGGTACACATTGACTGAGCTTAACACTGAATCAGAAACTGAGCTTTCAGAATCACAGAACCACTGCAACATGCAGGTGAGCAAAGCCTCTCAGGAGCACCAAGGCCAACCCAGAACCCTGCTCTACAAAATTCACCTTAAACCATAGCCCCAAGCACCACATCCAAACCACCCTTAAACACAGCCAGGCTGGGTGACTCCAACACCTCCCTGGGCAGCTCATTCCAGTCCCTGACCACTCTCTCTACGAAAAACTTCTTCCTAATATCCAATCTAAACCTCCACAGCCTCAGCTTGAGGCCATTCCCCCTTCTTCTGTCTCCAATTCCCTGTGAGCAGAGCCCAGCAGCAGCCTCTCCACAATGTCCTTTCAGGTAGCTGCAGACAGCAATGAGGTCTGCCTTCAGCCTCCTCTGTTTCACACTACCCATGCCCAGCTCCCTCAGTCACTCCTCATCAAATTTATTCTCCAGGCCCTTCCCCAGCTTAGTTGCCGTCCTGTGGGCCTGCTCCAGCACCTCCACATCTCTCTTGTATTGCAGTGCCCAAAACTGAACACAGCACTCGAGCTGTGGCCTCACCAGAGCAGAGTCCAAGGGCACAATCACCTCCCTGCTCCTGCTGGACACAGCATTTTTAATCCCAGCCAGGATGCCATTGACCTCATTGTCCACCTGGGCACACTGCTGGCTTAATTCAGCCACCTGGGCACACTGCTGCCTTACATTCAGCTGCCTGGCACATTGCTGCTCACACTCAGCTGTCTGGGCACACTGCTGCTCACACTCAGCTGCCTGGCACACTGCTGGCTCTCAGCTGTCTGGGCACACTGCTGCTCACACTCAGCTGCCTGGGCACTCTGCTGGCTCACATTCAGCTGTCTGGGCACACTGCTGGCTCACATTCAGCTGCCTGGGCACACTGCTGGCTCACACTCAGCTGTCTGGGCACACTGCTGCTCACACACAGCTGCCTGGGCACTCTGCTGGCTCACATTCAGCTCCTGTCCATTACAACCCCCAGATCCCTTTCTGCCAGCAGCTCTCCAGCCACACTGCCCCAAGCCTGTAGCATTGCCTGGGGTTGTTATGCCCCAAGTGCAGGTCCTGGCATTTGGCCTTGTTTAATCTCCTCCCATTAATGTTGGCCATTCAGCAGATGCAGACATCCTTTCCAGACTGGACTAGTCCTGATTGACTCCAGCCTGCTTTACATTCATTCCTGACTGTGCCTCTGTCTCAAATGCAGGAGAAAATATTTCTACACCCAAACTCTGTTGAGAAGGGTAAATATGTAACTTGTCAAAAAGCCCAGATACAGAACCATCAAAATCTGCCCAGACTTTTGCAAGTATTAATATTCATTAAAATCTTAATTCTTTGGGGCTAATGATGTGTTTGCAAAACACAAATTGTCCCAGTTCTGCTACAAATGGTGAATTGATGGCACTCTGCTCACATTGCTGGGTTTCAGCACAGAATTCTGTCTGACACTGCTCAGGCTACTTGCTAAGACTGCTTCTGCTAGGTTTGGGAGTTCATATTCTCCTTGAAACCACAATCTGGCCATCTGTTGTTGACTTGGTGGCCAAGAAAGCCAACAGCATCCTGGCTTGGGTTAGAAACACTGTGGCCAGCAGAAGTAGGGAGGTGATCATCCCCCCCTCTGCTCAGCACTGCTGAGGCCACACCTTGAGTACTGTGTTCAGTTCTGGATCATGCACTCCAAGAAGGACACAGATGCTGGAGTGTGACCACCTGAGTCACAACAACCCCATGGTAAACTGCAGTAACTTGGGGCTGTGTGGTTGGAAAGCTGCAACTCTGAGAGGGACCTAGAGGGACCTGGAGATATTGGTTGGCAGTCAATCAAACCTGAGCCAGCAGTGCCCAGGTGGCCAAGAAAGCCAATGGCACCCTGGCTTGGGTCAGAAACACAGTGGCCAGCATGGACAGGTAGGTGACCAGTCCTCTGTGCTCAACGCTGCTGAGGGTACACCTTGAGTACTGTGTACAGTTCTGGGTCCCTCACTGCAAGGACATTGAGGGGTTGGAATGTGTCCAGAGAAGAGCAATGAGGCTGGTGAAGAGCCTGGAGCACCTAGGCTCTGAGGAGCATCTGAGTGAGCTGAGGGTGTTGTCAGGAGAAGAGGAATCACAGAAGCACAGAATTAACCAAGTTGGAAAAGACCTCTGGGATCATTGAGTCCAACCTGTCACCTAACCCTTCTCAGTAAATAAACCATGGCAGGAGGCTGAGGGGAGGCTTCATTGCTCTCCACAACTCCCTGAAGGGAGGTTGGAGTGAGGAGAGGACAGCTTCTTTTTGGTGTCGAGCAACAGGAGCAGAGGAAATGGTTTCAAGCTGCAGCAGGGCAGCCTCAGGCTGGATATTTGGAAATAATTCTTCCCAGAGAGGCTTCTCAAACACTGGAATGGTCTGCCCAGGGCAGTGCTGGAATCACTATTCCTGGGGGTGTTTAAGCAGTGTGTGGCCATGGCACTTAAGGACATGATTTACTATTGACTCCTGAGTGCTGGGTAGAGAGTTGGACTGGATGAGTTTGGAGATCTCTTCCAACTGTCTGTTTGCTGTGATTCTGTGATGCTGTGACTCTGTGAAAGGAGGTTTGGATTATTTACTGACTTAGTCACAGGCTAGACCAGTAATGCTCCCTATTTTACCAGCTCAAACTGGTCTCTCAAACTAGTACTTTACATTCTTTTGATAAAAGACAGGGGAGGGGATTACATTTATTTCTTTGTTTGTTTATTGGTTTATTTGCTTTATAACACCAATAGCAACTCCTTCCCCTTAGCAGAGTGAAGAGCACAAGAGTGTAGTGGGGACCAGGTCATAGCAGATTCCATTTTTTAGTGCATGAGGGAGAAAATCGCAGATTAAGAATGAAAAGGACCTCTAAGGTCAACAACTCATAGAATCATAGAATCAGCCAGGTTGGAAGACACCTCCAAGCTCACCCAGCCTAACCTAGCATTCAACCCTGTCCAATCAACCAGACCATGGCACTAAGTGCCCCAGCCAGGCTTGGCTTCAACACGTCCAGGCGCGGTGCCTCCACCACCTCCCTGGGCAGCCCATTCCAATGCCAATCACTCTCTCTGCCAACAACTTCCTCCTAACATCCAGCCTCAGCCTGTCCTGACACAGCTTGAGGCTGTGTCCCCTTCTTCTGTTGCTGGGTGCCTGGCAGCAGAGCCCAACCCCACCTGGCTACAGCCTCCCTGCAGGCAGCTGTAGACAGCAATGAGCTCTGCCCTGAGCCTCCTCTGCTGCAGGCCAAACACCCCCAGCTCCCTCAGCCTCTCCTCACAGGGCTCTGCTCCAGGACCCTCCCCAGCCTTGCTGCTCTGCTCTCAACACCTTCCAGCACCTCAACATCTCTCTTCAATTGAGGAGCCCAGAACTGGACACAGCACTCCAGGGGTGGCCTGAGCAGTGCTGAGCACAGGGGCACAAGAACCTCCCTTGTCCTGCTGCCCACACTGCTCCTGAGCCAGCCCAGGATGCCATTGGCTCTGCTGCCCACCTGGGCACTGCTGCCTCAGCTTCAGCTCCTCTCTCCCAGCACCCCCAGCTCCCTCTCTGCCTGCCTGCTCTCAGCCACTCTGGCCCCAGCCTCTAGTGCTGTTTGGGGTTGTTGTGGCCAAAGTGTAGAACTCTGCCCTTGGCCTTCTTCAATCTCATCCCATTTGCCTCTGCCCACCCATCCAGCCTGTTCAGGTCCCTCTGTAGGGCTCTCCTACCCTCCAATCCTGCCTGAAGATGTCAAGAAAACCTGTGGACATGACACTGCAGGATGTGGTTTAATGGCCATGGTGGTCTCAGGTTGAAGATTGCATTCAATGATCTTAAAAGCCTTTTCCAGCTGAAACAATCCATGATTGGTTCTATGATTCTATACCACTAACTATGTCCTGAAGTGTCAAGGATTTGTGAATTCAGTAGACCCAGAGGTTTCTGATAGCTGTTGGAGAAAAGAAACAAGGGTAGAAATTAAAATGACCTCTGCTCTTTCCCATGAGTCCTCCTTAGGAAATAGGTGCCTGAAGACACTGAAAGCTTCCCTTGAATTTCCATCACTTTGGAGTGGTTTTGCATTGGAATAACTCTTCTGTCATGAGAGGAATGCCTTCTGATGTTCACTGATGCAGACTACTGTGGGTTAATATCCCAAGCAGAGCTAAAGTGGGTAGAGTCAGATTGGATGTCAGGAAGAAGTTGTTCAGCATGAGGGTGGTGAGAGCCTGGAAGGGGTTGCCCTGGGAGGTGGTGGAAGCCTCATCCCTGGGTGATTTTAAGGCCAAACTGGATGTGGCTCTGGGCAATCTGATTTATAGTCATAGAATTATGTGTTCTTGCCCATAGCAGTGGAATTGGAATGGGATGATCATAGAATCATAGAATCAACCAGATTGGAAGACACTTCCAAGTCCATCCAGTCCAATCTATCACCCAATCCTATCCAATCAACCAGACCATGGCACTAAGAGGTCCCTGACAATTCTATGATTCTGTCTCTGCAGTCCATTCCCTTGTTGACACAGATGGCAACCTTCTGTGTGACAGTGCAGCTGAGCAACTGTCCAGCAGTGCTCAGAGCTGTGACATTTATCTGCCTGTGAAACTTGCACAATTGCCTTCTTTGAAAAGCAGGACACTTTCTGTACTGCTCTGGGTTTGGGCTTCATTTTCTACAGCACAGGTTAAAAAAACTCCACATGGCATGAGGCAAAGATATAGTCCTCTGGCAAGTGGGATTCTAAGACTGGGACATTTTAAGACTAGTAGTTTTTCTGGATCCTGGTGGTCCTTTACAACCATAGCGATTCATAGTGATTTCTGCATCCAGTGCTGGAGCCCCCATTACAAGAAGGATGTGGAGATGCTGGAGTGTGTCCAGAGCAGGGCCACGAGGATGAGCAGAGGGCTGGAGATGCTCTGCTGTGAGCACAGAGTGAAAGAGTTGGGGCTGTTGAGTCTGGAGAAGAGGAGGCTCCCAGGTGACCTTCTTGTGGCCTTCCAGGATCTGAAGGGGGCTACAAGAAAGCTGGGGAGGGACTTTTTAGGCTGTCAGGTAGTGAAAGGACTGAGTGGAATGGAGCAAAGCTGGAGGTGGGGAGATTCAGAGTGGCTGTTAGGAAGAAGTTGTTCAGCATGAGGGTGGTGAGAGGCTGGAATGGGTTGCCCAGGGAGTCAGTGGAAGCCTCATCCCTGGAGGTGTTTAAAGCCAGGCTGGCTGAGGCTGTGGGCAGCCTGCTCTAGGGTAGGGTGTCCCTGGGCATGTCAGGGGGGTTGGAACTGGACGATCCTTGTGGTCCCTTCCAAAGCTCACTGATTCTATGATTCTATGATAGCGATAAGATGCTGTGCTGAAGGATTTGGTTTAGTCAAGGACTTGTCAGTGTGAACCTAATGCTTGGACTCGAGGAGCTTGAAGGCCTTTTCCAACCTAAGAAATTCTGTGATTCTGTGATTCTGTTTTAAGAGAAATGAACAGTTCCACTTTCAATATATCTTTTTTTCTTGCCAATACCCCAAGAAGAAAGCAAAAGGAAGAGAGAGGGATAATGTCTTCCAGATGACAGCTTTCTGGATGGAAGAGGAAATTTTCATTAACATGCAGATTGCAGATCATTTTGATTCATACTCCCTAAGCAAGCTAATTTGGGCTGCAGCCAACCTTCTGACTGTGTGATGACAACACAAAGAGCTTCATCGCCTCTCTTCCAGCGCTAAAGACTCCTTGAGTGACAGCCGTGGGCTCTGAGCTCGGCAGGACTCTTCACCCCGCTGCGACCTGCAGTGGCAGAGCTGCCTCTGCCCTTGGCCCCCAACTGGGGCTTTCTGCAGCAAGGACAACTCCACCACGCCAGGACGAGAGGAACAAAGGGAAGGGTCTGCTCAAGACGGCGTTCAGGGGTGGTGTGCGTTTGGTGTCCGCACTGCCAGGGTGTGATGGCCACAGTGAGTACTTTGATCTCCTCCCAGGGTCTCCTCCACCATTCCACATCAAACCAAAAGGAAATAAAGGGGAGGGGTGTGATGGGTTGGGTGTTCCCTGCACCCCCACACTTTAGAAATCACCCAGGCTAGACTCAGCCAGCTCTGGAAATATGAATGAAGCTTATATTTACAGCTAGCACAATATGCAAGCAGATAGTTACAGTATGTAGTATCTGTGAGGTCTCTTCCAACCCTGATGATACTGTGATCCTGTAATACAAGGGAGGTTATTCTTCCCCTGTACTCAACACTGGTCAGGCCACAGCTTCAGTTCTGTGTCCAGTTGTGGGCTCCTCAATTCAAGAGAGATGTTGAGGTGCTGGAAGGTGTCCAGAGAAGGGCAACAAAGCTGGTGAGGGGCCTGGAACACAAACCCTATGAGGAGAGGCTGAGGGAGCTGGGGCTGTTTAGCCTAGAGAAGAGGAGGCTCAGGGGCAGACTTCAGTGATGTCTACAACTATCTGAAGGGAGGCTGTAGCCAGGTGGGGGTTGGGCTCTTCTGCCAGGCAACCAGCAACAGAAGAAGGGGACACAGTCTCAAGTTGTGCTGGGGGAAGTATAGGCTGGATGTTAGGAGGAAGTTGTTGTCAGAGAGAGTGATTGGCATTGGAATGGGCTCCCCAGGGAGGTGGTGGAGTCACTGTCCCTGGAGGTGTTCAAGCAAAGCCTGGAAGTGGCACTTAGTGCCATGGTCTGGGTGATTGGATAGAGCCTGGTACTAGGTTGGACTGGCTGAGCTCGGAGGTCTCTTCCAACCTGCTTGATTCTATGATTCTATGATTCTATACGGAAATAGACAAGGTAAAAGGTAATACAGAAACACAACAGCCCTCCCAGAAACCTGAGTCCCCATGAGGAGCTCCCAACTGCCCCTTCACCTTCCCCCTATCCCTCTCAACCTTACCCTAGTCCCAAGGAAGAATGGAGGTTTGGCCAGGGGGTTAGGAAGCAAAGTGGATTAGCCCAAAATGGAGGGTGAGGTTAGAGAGTAAGATGCAGCTCAGCCAGTTTCCCAGCAGAAGCGAGACAAGACTCCCTTATCTATGTTTTGCTTTTATTCTTCTCAGCAAGCCTATGAGTGCAGTAGACATCACCCTTGTTTTGCTTCCACAGCCTGTAATCTAGTTCTTCTCACCAAAACATTCCATCTTGCTTCAAACTAGCACAAGGGGGAAAAAATATCTGCATCTGAGCATTGGCTGCTTTGTGAGAATGGTAACTGTGACCTGCTTCCCCCACAGATGTTTTCACACACCTATGGTCTTGAATTCTGGCAAAGATTTTTGGCAGTGTCATCTCAGGGGAGCAGTGGAGTGAGCACTGCCTTCAGTTTTGAGCTCCCCAGTGTAAGAGGGACAGAGAGGTGCTGAAGAGAGTCCAAGGATGCTGAGGGGATGCTTTTGGGATGATGAGGCTTCCACCACCTCTCTGGGCAACCCCTTCCAGGGTCTCATCACTCTCATAGTGAAGAACTTCTTCCTAATGTCCAGTCTGAATCTACCCACTTCTAGGTCTGCTCCATCCTCCTCAGTCCTACTGCTACTTGACAGCCTAAAATGTCTCTCCCCAGCTTCCCTGTAGCCCCCTTCAGATACTGGAAGGCCACAAGAAGATCTCCTCAGAGCCTTCTCTTCTCCAGACTGAATAACCCCAGCTCTCTTAGTGTGTCCAGTATAAGTTCCTTCTACATCACTTTAGAGATGCAGGGACAGGGATCTGCTGGAGAGAGTCTATGAGAGGGCTATGAGGATGATGAGTGGACTGGAGCACTGCCTGGAGAGGAGAGGCTGAGGGACTGGGACTGTATAGTCTGGAGAAGAGAAGTCTCAGAGGAGATTTAATCAAGGTCCATAAATCTGTGAGGGCTGGGGGTCAGGAGGGGGACAATTTTTCTTCCCTGAGAGAGTCATTGGACACTGGAATGGGCTGCCCGGGGAGGTGGTGGAGTCGCCGTCCCTGGAGCTGTTCAAGGCAGGACTGGACGTGGCACTTGGTGCCATGGTCTGGCCTTGAGCTCTGTGCTAAAGGGTTGGACTTGATGATCTGTGAGGTCTCTTCCAACCCTGATGATACTGTGATACTGTGGTACTGTGAAATCCACTTTCACTAGGGCAGGGGACAATATTTCCACACACAATATGTGCTGGGTGAAAGAGGCTGCTCCTGCTGCAGCTGGCACTGCTCCAGCCTTGGCTGGGCAGATTTCTGATTCAGGATTGGGAGCTGAACTTTGCAGCTGCTTTCATTGCCTTTTTGAGCCTTTTTTATTTCTTTAGTTCTATTTTATTTTTCCTTTTTTTTTTCATTTCTTCTTTCACTTTTTTATATTTTCTTCCTTCGTTTTTCCCTTTTCTTTCTGCTTTCTTTTATTTTTTCTTTTTTTCTTCTTTTTTCTTTTTTTTTTTGGTTTATTTTTCCTTTTTTGTTCCTTCTTTTATTTTTTCCTTTTTTCTTTTTCCCATTTTTTCTTTTCTTCTTTCTTCTTTTTTCTTTTCTTCTTTCTTCTTTTCTTCTTCTTCTCTTTTTTCTTTTTCCCATCTTCTTTTTTCTCTTTTTTCTTTTTTCTTTTTTTCCCTTTTATTTCTTTTTAATTTTTTCTTTCTTCTTTCTTTCTTTTTCTTTTTTTTTCTGTTTTCTTCCTTTATTAATTTCTTTTAAATTTTTTCTTTCTTTTTTTTTCTTCTTTCTTCTTTCCCCTTTTCTTCTTTCCTTTTTTTTTTAATTTATTTTTCTTTCTTCTTTCTTCTTTTTTTTCTTTTTGTTTTCTTTTTCCTTTTTTCTTTATCCTTTTTTCTTTTTTTTTTTAATTTCTTTTCCTTTCTTCTTTCTTTCTTCTTTTCCCTTTTTTGTCATTTCTTCTTTTTTTCTTTGTATTTATTTTTCTTTTTTTTCGTTATTTTTTATTCTCTTTTCTGTTAGTTTTTCTTTCTTTTTTTTTCTTCTTTTTTCTGTTTTCTTTTCCTTCTTTCTTTGTTTTCTTTATCCTTTTTTCTTTTTCATTTTTTGTAATTTCTTTTCCTTTCTTCTTTCTTTCCTCTTTCTTCTTTTATTCTTTCTTCTTTTTCTTTCTTCTTTCCTTTTTTAAAAGTTTTTCTTCTTTATTTTTTCTTTTCTTTCTTTTTTCATTTTTCTTTTTTCTTCTTTTCCCTTTTCTTCTTTCTTCTTGTTTTTCTTTTTAATTTTTCTGTTTTATTTAATTTTTTCTTCTTCCTTCTTTCTTCTTTTCCCTTTTCTTTTTTCTTTCTTCTTTTTTCTTTCATCTTTCTTCTTTTTTCTTTCATCTTTCTTCTTTTTTCTTTCAATACAAACATGCAGAAAGCCATTTCTGTGTGCACAAGAATTTTAGCATGATGAAACCACGAGGGTGAAGCTTTGGTTGCTGGAAGAAAGCAGAAATTTCATCCATTTGATAGCAGGATTTAAAGTGTGGATTACTGGAAAATGCATTTATTAAGTCTGACCTACTTTTTAATCTTTAGTATTCCAGTTTGGTTTCCTTACAACACAGGGAGTTTCAAGGTCTGCTTGCTCCTATCCATTCTTATTTAAGTTGCTTTGGAGCATCAAAGAATCATTAAGGTTGGAAAAAGGACTCTAAGATCATCAGGTCCAACTAACAAGTCAACACAACACTGCTATGCTCACTAAACCATGTTCCAAAGTAGTGTAATTGATAGAGGGAACCCATGTTTAGTTCAGGTAGGACACGTGCCCCAACAGACTGCATGGGGCTGGGAACTGACAGGTCCTCAGTTCATGTTTTGCTGGTGATGCTGCCTTGGAAGGGCTGCTCAGCCTTTCTGGACCTATCTGAAAGCACTGCCTCACAGAAGAGGGATCAGGCCCAGCCAGCATGGGTTTAGGAAGGGCAGGTCCTGCCTCACCAACCTGATCTCCTTTTATGATCAGGTTCCTGCCTGGTGAGTGTGGGGAAGGCTGTGGATGGAGTTTACTTGGACTTCAGCAAAGCCTTTGACACTGTCTGCCACAAGAAGCTCCTGGCCAAGCTGGCAGCTCATGGTTTGGACAGATTCACTCTGTGCTGGATCAAGAACTGGCTGGATGGCAGAGCTCAGAGAGTGGTGGTGAATGGTGCCACATCCAGCTGGCAGCTGTTACTAGTGGTGTGTCCCAAGGATCAGTGCTGGGCACAGTCCTGTTCAATATCTTTATTGATGACCTGGAGCAGGGGATTGAGTCCAGCATCAGTGAGTTTGCAGGTGACACCAAGCTAGGAGCAGGTGTTGATCTGTTGGAAGGTAGGAGAGCCCTGCAGAGGGACCTGGCCAGGCTGGATGGGTGGGCAGAGGCCAATGGGATGAGATTGAACAAGGCCAAGTGCAGGGTTCTGCACTTTGGCCACAACAACCCCAAGCAGCACTATAGGCTGGGGCCAGAGTGGCTGGAGAGCAGTCAGGAGGAAAGGGACCTGGGGGTACTGATAGATAGTAAGCTGAAGATGAGGCAGCAGTGTGCCCAGGTGGCCAAGAGAGCCAATGTCATCCTGGCCTGCATCAGGAGCAGTGTGGCCAGCAGGACAAGGGAGGTTATTCTGCCCCTGTACTCAGCACTGGCCAGACCACACCTTGAGTACTGTGTCCAGTTCTGAGCCCCTCAATTCAAGAGAGATGTTGAGGTGCTGGAACATGTCCAGAGAAGGGCAACAAAGCTGGTGAGGGGCCTGGAGCACAAATCCTATGAGGAGAGGCTGAGGGAGCTGGGGGTGTGCAGCCTGGAGAAGAGGAGGCTCAGGGGTGAGCTTATTACTGTCTACAACTACCTGAAGGGGCATTGTAGCCAGGTGGGGGGTGGCCTCTTCTCCCAGGCAACCAGCAATAGAACAAGGGGACACAGTCTCAAGTTGTGCCAGGGCAGGTCTAGGCTGGATGTTAGGAAGAAGTTCTTCCCAGAGAGAGTGATTGGCATTGGAATGGGCTGCCCAGGGAGGTGGTGGAGGCACCGTCCCTGGGGGTCTTCAAGCAAAGCCTGGATGAGGCACTTAGTGCCATGGTCTGGTTGATTGGATAGGGCTGGGTGCTAGGTTGGACTGGATGAGCTTGGAGGTCTCTTCCAACCTGCTTGATTCTATGATTCTAAGAGTCATAGAATGGCTTAGGCTGGAAGGGACTTCAAAGATCATCTGCTCCAACTGCTCCATCAAGGGCAGGAGCTCCTCTCAACTAGACTCAGCTGCTCAAGGCCTCAGCCAACCTGGCCTTGTAGACTCCTAGCCAAGAGGCAGCTACAGCCTCCCTGGACAGCCTATTCCAGAGTCTTGCCACCCTGGTGCTGAAGAAACTTAGCTCCAGTCTAGCCCTGCTCTTCCTCAGCTTCAAACGATTCCTCCTTAGCCTGTCTCTAGACACCCTTATGAAAAGTCCCTTGCAGCCTTCCTGTAGGATCCCTGCAGGCATCAGTAAGCAGCTGTAAGGTCCCCCCAGAGTCTTCTGCAGGCTGAGCAACCCCATGACTGTGAACAGTCCTGCTTTGCAGGGCTGCTGGACTTGATGATCTCTGGAGGTCTATTCCAAATCTTAGCATTATGTGATTCTATGAGAGTTGAGAATTGCAGAATCACAGAACATTAGGGCCTGGAAGGAACCTCAAAAGACCATCTAGACAAAGCCCCCCTGGCAGGGCAGGATCACCTAGAGTAGGTCCCACAGGAATGTGTCCAGGAAGATTCTAAGTATTTCCAGACATGGAGACTCCACAGCCTCTCTGGGCAGCCTGCTCCAGGGCTCTGTCACCTTCACAGTGAAAAAAAGTTTTGCCTTCTGTTCCAGTGGCACCTCCTTTGCTCCAGCTTGCCCCCAGTGCCCCTTGTCCTGCCATTGGGCATCCCTCAGCAGAGCCTGGCTGTGTCCATCACATTCTGTGATTCTGTGATCGATGACCTCCCTGGGCAACCTGTGCCAGTGTCTCACCTGCTTGCCTCACTGCAAACAACTTCCTAACATCCACTTTCAATCTCCACCCTGCCAGTTCAAACCCATTCCTCCTCCTCCTCTCATGACAAGATCTTGTCAATAGTCCCTCCCCAGCCCTCCTGCAGCCCCCTTCAGATCCTGTAAGGCTACTCCAAGGTCTCCTCAAAGCCTTCTCTTCTCCAGGATGAAGAGTCCCAGCTCTCCCAATCTGAAGAAGCTCTACAGTGGAAATTAGAATCATAGAATCAAAGAATCAGTCAGGGTTGGAAGGGACCACAAGGATCAGACAGTTCCAACCCCCTGCTGTGGGCAGGGACACCCTACCCTAGAGCAGGCTGCCCACAGCCTCATCCTGCCTGGCCTTAAACACCTCCAGCCATGGGGCCTCAACCACCTCCCTGGGCAACCCATTCCAGCCTCTCACCACTCTCATGCTCAACAACTTCCTCCTCACCTCCAGCCTAAATCTCCCCACCTCCAGCTTTGCTCCATTTCTCCCAGTCCTGTCCCTACCTGAGAGCCAAAAAGTCTCTCTCCATCTTTTTTGGAGCCCCCTTTGGACACTGGAAGGCCACAAGAAGGTCACCTGGGAGCCTCCTCTGCTCCAGCCTCAACAGCCCCAACTCTTTCACTCTGTGCTCACAGCAGAGCTGCTGCAGCCCTCTCAGCATCCTCGGGGCCCTGCTCTGGACACACTCCAGCATCTCCACAGCCCTCTTGTCCCAGGGGCTCCAGCACTGGATGCAGTACTCCAGGTGGGGTCTCAGCAGAGCACAGCAGAGGAGGAGAATCCCCTCCCTGGCCCTGCTGGCCACACTTCTGTTGCTGCAGCCCAGGCTCTGCTTGGCTTTCTGGGCTGCAAGTGCACACTGCTGGCTCCTGTTGAGCTTCTCCTCCACCAGCATGCCCAAATCCCTCTCCTCAGGGCTGCTCTCCAGCCACTCACTGCCCAGCCTGCATTTGTGCTTGGCATTGCCTTGGCACAGCTTCAGGACCTTGCACTTGGTCTTGTTGAACCTCCTGAGCTTGGCTTGTGCCCACCTCTGCAGCCTGTCCAGGTCCCTCTAGCTGGATCCCTGCCCTCCAGCCTGGCTGCTGCACCACACAGCTTGGTGTGCTCAGCAAACTTGCTGAGGCTGCACTCAGTGTCTCTGTCCATGGCACCCACAGAGATGTTGAACAAGACTGGTGCCAGGACTGATCCCTGAGGGACTCTGCTTGTTGCTGGCCTGCATTTGGACATGGACTTGTTGACAGCCACTCTTTGGTTGCAGCCATCAAATCAGTTCTGTATCCATCAGTGCTCCACCCATCAGACCCATGTGTCACCAGCTTGGAGACAAGGATGTGGTGTGGGACAGTGCCAGAGGCCTTGCTCAGGTCCAGGTAAATGCCATCAGTTGCTCTCCCCTCATCTATTCATGTTGTGACCTGTTCATAGAAGGCCACCAGGTTTGCCAGGCAGGATTTGCCCTTGATGATTGAAGGTTTAACCCTCACGGTGAGACACCAAGCCTGCTGTAAGACATCTGCTGAGCATGGAAGAGGTTGCACTGAGCCACACACATCTGAACAGTTGATTCTTGTGCTGACTCCTGCTAGCTGGAGCTGCACAAGCACAGCATATGCAGCCATCAAAGCACTTCTCAGCTTGCTCACTCTGACACAGGGGATGTGGCAAAGCAGCAATCTGGTCCACAGAAAAAGGCAATGTGCTTGCTAGGGTGCAGACAGAGCAGTTTGGTTATGGCTGCATGCTCCATTGTTCACAGAAGACACTTGTCAAGTGTGATTGCCTTCTTCATGCCTATTGCTGTGCTTCCAGTGCTTCAGTTATGCTTGTTTCTTTTTTTAGGTAGCTGTAATTGAATGCTTTTTAATTATTACTTTAGTGTACAGCATGGAAAAACCTATATAGATGAATGACATCCACAGAAGGTTTTGCTCTTCTCTGGAGAGGGTCCTGAGAAGGATAAAAAAGCTGTCCAGAGAGGGACAAAGGATCTGGAGAACAGCTGAGGGAGCTGGAGTTGTTTAGTCTGGTTAAAAGGAGATTGAGAAGAGACCTCATTGCTCCCTACAGCTCCTTGAAAGGAGGTTGGGGCTAGGTGGATGTTGGTCTCTTCTCCCTAGGAACAAGTGAGAGGATGGGAGGAAATGGCTTCAAGTTGCACAGGGGAGCTTTAGGTTGGATATTAGAACTTCTTGGCTGGAAGGGTTCTCAAACACTGGCACAGGCTGCCCAGGGAGGTGACTGAATGTCCATCCCTGGAGGTGTTTCAAAGAGACTTCAAGTTGCACAGGGGAGCTTTAGGTTGGATATTAGAACTTCTTGGCTGGAAGGGTTCTCAAACACTGGCACAGGCTGCCCAGGGAGGTGACTGAATGCCCATCCCTGGAGGTGTTTCAAAGAGACTTCAAGTTGCACAGGGGAGCTTTAGGTTGGATATTAGAACTTCTTGGCTGGAAGGGTTCTCAAACACTGGCACAGGCTGCCCAGGGAGGTGACTGAATGCCCATTCCTGAAGGTGTTTCAAAGAGACAGAGCTGTGGTGCTGAGGGCCATGGTTTAGCCCCAACCTTGGCAGAGTTAGGACTCAGTGATCTCAAAGGTCTTTCCCAGCTGAAAAGATGCTGTGGTTCTGCCATCTCACCCTCAGCAAGCTTCCAAATCGTTTGCTCTAATAGGAATAAAATCTTGCTTCTAAGAAACCATTCTCAGATCCAAGGGAATGTCCTGCAGGTTTGGAAAGGTTCCTCTGGGAAGATTCCCCTGGTTTGCTATGGTGTGCTGGGGAGTGTCAGAACAGGAGTTTCAGCGTGTAGAACTGGGGTTTGTGAGCTCTGAGTAAAGTCTAATTGGTAGTAAATGAGGAAAGGAAGAAAGGAAGAAAGGAAGAAAGGAAGAAAGGAAGAAGGAAAGAAAGAAAGAAAGAAAGAAAGAAAGAAAGAAAGAAAGAAAGAAAGAAAGAAAGAAAGAAAGAAAGAAAGAAAGAAAGAAAGAAGAGCAAGAGAGAGAAAGAGAGGAGGGAAGAAAGGAAGAAAGGAAAGAAAGAGAGAGAAAGAGAGAGAATGAGAAAAACAGAAAGAGAAAGAAAGAAAGAAAGAAAGAAAGAAAGAAAGAAAGAAAGAAAGAAAGAAAGAAAGAAAGATAAAGAAAGAAAGAAAGGAAGGAAGGAAGGAAGGAAGGAAGGAAGGGAGGAAGAAAAGAAAGAAAGAAAGAAAGAAAGAAAGAAAGAAAGAAAGAAAGAAAGAAAGAAAGAAAGAAAGAAAGAAAGAAAGAAAGGGAAGAGAGAGAAAGAGAGGAGGGAAGAAAGGAAGAAAGGAAAGAAAGAGAGAGAGAGAGAATGAGAAAGAAAGAAGGAAGGAAGGAAGGAAGGAAGAAAGGAAGGAAGGAAGGAAGGAAGGAAGGAAGGAAGGAAGGAAGGAAGGAAGGAAGGAAGGAAGGAAGGAAGGAAGGAAGGAAGGAAGGAGAGAAAGCGAGAGAGAAAGAGAGAAAGCCAACCCAAAATGCATAAACTCTGCAAAGATTTAAGGTCAGCAGCAATAGCAGCTCAGCAGGAGTTGGGTCTAGTTTCAGACTTGCCCTTGCTCGGAATCCATGTCTAATCAGTGAGCAACAGTGCTGCTGAGCAATGGGAACCTCCTTTGCAAGAGCACAGCTGCAGAGGAACCAGCAGGAAAAATGTGAGTTTGGCAGCCAGTGAGGTTTGCAGGCACAACTTCCTTCTGTGGGCTTGCTTTATTCCATCTCATATTCAGCTTGCAGTGGTGATAGCAGTTGAAAACTGATTTGGTTTTGATGAGCCTTTGCAAACAAGGAATCACAGAATCAGTCAGGGTTGGGAGGATCAGACAGTTCCAATCCCCCATGCCATGCCCAGGGACACCTCACACTAGATCAGGCTGGCCAGAGCCCCATCCAGCCTGGCCTTAAACACCTCCAGCCATGGAGCCTCAACCACCTCCCTGGGCAACCCATTCCAGCCTCTCACCACCCTCATGCTGAACAACTTCCTCCTCACCTCCACTCTGAACCTACCCGAATCCAGCTTGGTTCCATTCCACTCAGCCCTATCCCTACCTGACATCCTAAAAAGTCCCTCCCCAGCTTTCTTGAAGCCCCCTTCAGATACTGCAAGGCCACAAGAAGGTCACCTGGGAGCCTTTTGCTCTCCAGACTGCACAGCCCCAACGCCCTCAGACTCTCCTCACAGCAGAGCAGCTCCAGCCCTCTGCTCATCCTTGTGGCCCCTCTCTGGACACCTTCCAGCACCTCCACATCCCTCTTGTCCCAGGGACTCCAGCACTGGATGCAGAACTCCAGGTGGGGTCTCAGCAGTGCAGAGCAGAAGGAAGGGAAGGGAAGGGAAGGGAAGGGAAGGGAAGGGAAGGGAAGGGAAGGGAAGGGAAGGGAAGGGAAGGGAAGGGAAGGGAAGGGAAGGGAAGGGAAGGGAAGGGAAGGGAAGGGAAGGGAAGGGAAGGGAAGGGAAGGGAAGGGAAGGGAAGGGAAGGGAAGGGAAGGGAAGGGAAGGGGAGGGGAGGGGAGGGGAGGGGAGGGGAGGGGAGGGGAGGGGAGGGGAGGGGAGGGGAGGGGAGGGGAGGGGAGGGGAGGGGAGGGGAGGGGAGGGGAGGGGAGGGGAGGGGAGGGGAGGGGAGGGGAGGGGAGGGGAGGGGAGGGGAGGGGAGAGAAAGGAAGGGAAGGGGAGGGGAGGGAAGGGGAGGGGAGGGGAGGGGAGGGGAGGGGAAAGGGAGGGAAAGAAAGGGGAGAGAAGGGGCTGGAAAGGGAGGGGAGGGGAGGGGAGGGGAGGGGAGGGGAGGGGAGGGGAGGGGAGGGGAGGGGAGGGAAAGAAAGGGGAGGGGAGAGACGAGACGAGAGAAGAGAGAAGAGAGAAGAGAGAAGAGAGAAGAGAGAAGAGAGAAGAGAGAAGAGAGAAGAGAGAAGAGAGAAGAGAGAAGAGAGAAGAGAGAAGAGAGAAGAGAGAAGAGAGAAGAGAGAAGAGAGAAGAGAAGAGAAGAGAAGAGAAGAGAAGAGAAGAGAAGAGAAGAGAAGAGAAGAGAAGAGAAGAGAAGAGAAGAGAAGAGAAGAGAAGAGAAGAGAAGAGAAGAGAAGAGAGGTAAAAACCAGAATGAGGTTTTGGATTCGATAATCTTAGAGGTCTGGTCTATCTGATTCTACCTTTTGTTTTCTCTTTGATATTCTGTGATGGCTTTGAAATGAACTCTGGATTTGCCCAGAAGGCCTCCAAAGCATCTGCTCCTGTGCTTTACTAATATTTAAAGGCAGTTCACATTCTATTTAAATGACTTGGACCCATAAATATGCAAAGCAGTGTTGGACACAGGCTGAAGACAAGCAGACTGCCATGCAGCTAAGCACTCAAATAAGCCTTTGCTTCGAGGGAAAATGTGTAACTTTTGATGCTTGCTCAAATCCTTCATGTTGTTACACTAGTGAAAAGAAAATAAATTACCAAACATTTCCTTATCTTAGGCACACAACTGGAGCCTCAAATGCTGAAACTATAAACAGGAATATGAGACATGTGCTACATGTTACATCCAGTAGCAAAACGTAATGGAATTAGCCAGAAGGTGGAAACAAAGATCAAAAAAACCCCAACAACAAAAAAACAACCCTAGAAAGTAAAATAAAATATGAATTCTTTTTTCTCTCTCATCATTCTGCAATGTTTTGCTAATCCAAAGTTCAGAGTTGTGGTCCCAGTTCTCAAGTTCCACTCCAGTGCTGGTGGCACAGCCTGGGCGTGAGCTTAGTCCTCCTTTGCTTCATGGAGGCACAGAACTAACCAGGTTGGAAAAGACATTCAAGATCATTGAGTCCAACCTATCTCCTAGCACTTTCTAATCCACTAACCCATGGCACTAATTAACTAAACCAGGGCCTCATCCAGCCTCCTCTTGAACACCTGCAGGGATGGGGACTCCACCACCTCCCTGGGCAGCCCATTCCAATGTCAATCACTCTCTTCAGGAAGAAGAACTTCACTCCCTTGGGGTTGCTCTGCAAGGAGTAGGAGGCTTGTCCTTCAAGACACATTAATTATATAATCAGAGTTTGTGCCTTCATGGATATTTTAACATTGTCTGGCACATGAAATCATGGTTCTTATTGATTTCATTGCTGTCTACAACTACCTGAAGGGAGATTGTAGCCAGGTGGGGGTTGGTCTCTTCTCCCAGGCAACCAGCAACAGAACAAGGGGACACAGTCTCAAGTTGTGCCAGGGCAGGTCTAGGCTGGATGTTAGGAGGAAGTTGTTGGCAGAGAGAGTTATTGGCATTGGAATGGGCTGCCCAGGGAGGTGGTGGAGTCACTGTCCTAGGAGGTGTGCAAGAAAAGCCTGGATGAGGCACTTAGTGCCATGGTCTAGATGTCTGGATGGGGTTGGATGCTAGGTTGGGCTGGGTGAGCTTGGAGGTCTCTTCCAACCTGCTTGATTCTATGATTCTATGATTCCTCATTCAGCCAGCATAACTCTGTTGTTTTCCTGCTCTCATTTCTTCTCCTGTTCAGTTTCTCTGCTATCAAAACAGAAAAAAACCTGAGACCAGCTATGGAATCCCCTAAACCAAAGCAATTTGTGAGAGGCCACCAGCTTCTCAGCACCAACCTTTGTCACTTCAGCTAATTAAAAGGATTGTTCTGCAGACAGCCAGGAGGCGATGACAGAGTTTGCGCCGTGGGGCTTTAGAGAGCTTTGCTGAGAGCAGAGGAGCAGCAATAAATCTCACGCTTGCCAAATGCTACCCGCCTGTGGCAGAAAGATGGTGGCATCAGTTTAATGAGGATAGGATTTTTCACAGCCTAACAGGATGTTTCTAAGCACTGTGGTTTCCTAGCATTGGTGTTGGGGTTGATTTTGCTTGGAAGGTCTCAGTAGTTCTACGTTTGAGGCTTTGTAGGAAATCACAGAATGGCAGAATTCAGCAGGTTGGAAAAGACCTCTGAGATCATCGAGTGCAGCCTGTCACCTAACCCTTCCACTTATCTGACCCAAGGCACAAAGTGTCTCATCCAGACTCCTTTTAAACACCTCCGGCGATGGGACTCCACCACCTCCCTGCAAAGCCCATTCCGATGCCAATCACTCTTCCTGTGGAGAACTTCTTCCTGACACCCAGTCTGAACTTGCCCTGGCACAGCTTGAGGCTGTGTCCTCTTGTTCTGTCCCTGGGTGTCTGGCAGAAGAATCACAGAATAGAATCATAGAATCAAGCAGGTTGGAAGAGACCTCCAAGATCATCCAGTCCAAACTAGCAACCAGCCCTAGCCAGTCAACCAGACCATGGCACAAAGTGCCTCATCCAGGCTTTGCTTGAACACCTCCAGGAAGGATGACTTCACCACCTCCCTGGGTAGCCCATTCCAATACCAATCACTCTCTCTGTGAAGAACTTCCTCCTAACATCCATCTTAGACCTCCCCTGACACAATTTGAGGCTGTGTCCCCTTGTTCTGTTGCTGGTTGCCTGGGAGAGCTAGGAGCTAGGAGTAGGTGTGGAGATGTTGGAGGGTAGGAGAGCCCTGCAGAGGGACCTGGCCAGGCTGGATGGGTGGGCAGAGGCCAATGGGATGAGATTGAAGAAGGCCAAGTGCAGGGTTCTGCACTTTGACCACAACAAGCCCAAGCAGCACTACAGGCTGGGGCCAGAGGGGCTGAGAGCAGGCAGGCAGAGAGGGAGCTGGGGGTGCAGGGAGAGAGGAGCTGAAGCTGAGGCAGCAGTGCCCAGGTGGGCAGCAGAGCCAATGGCATCCTGGGCTGGCTGAGGAGCAGTGTGGGCAGCAGGACAAGGGAGGTTCTTGTGCCCCTGTGCTCAGCACTGCTCAGGCCACCCCTGGAGTGCTGTGTCCAGTTGTGGTCTCCTGAATTGCAGAGAGATGTTGAGGTGCTGGAAAGTGTCCAGAGCAGGGCAGCAAGGCTGGGGAGGGTCCTGGAGCAGAACCCTGTGAGGAGAGGCTGAGGGAGCTGGGATGGGAAGAGCCCAATCCCACATGGCTATAGCCTCCCTTCAGGTAGCTGTAGAGAACAATGAGGTCTGCCCTGAGCCTCCTCTTCTCCAGACTGCACACCTGATCTAGTCGGGGATGTCCTTGTTTACTGTGGGGGGCTGAACTGGGCCTTTAGAGGTCACTTCTAGAACATTCTGTTGTTCATTCTAAGATGACATTCAGTGGGAATACTGCTTTGGAGCTTTGCATGACCACTCTCCACTGTGGGTTTTACATCTGCTCTTGACAATCCCAGTTGTGACTGTTAATTAAAACCCTTCCCTTAAGTGGTGCTCTGAGTCTAGGCTGGCTTAAGACATGGCTGTGATAGATGTTTTGCAGTCCCAAAATAAGGCATTGGGTGAAAGGATAAGAAAGGAGGGGCTGACATAGAATGTGAACGTTTCTCTTGGCTGCTGCTTCACCAGGGAGATGTGCAGCCTCAGTGGATGTATTTTAGTCCTAATTAGGGCATTGTCAGTGGGATTGTTATTGTCCTAATCAGGAAGTGTGGCAGACAGGTGCTTTGTTAGACAGGTTGTAAAAGAGATGCAGTGCTTAATAAAGCCACCAGAGACCAGCCAATGTACTGATGCTGATCCTCGTGCTCTTTCCAAAGCTGCCCTTTGCATTGAAGCTTGGGGCTTCTCCCTCTGACGTATGTGCTCCTAACTCTCTAACTATGACCTTTGAGTGCCTGTCTTAACAGGCAACCCAGTTCCATTTGATGCTTGGAGCAGCACAGGATAGCCAAAAGCCTTTTCAGAAGGGTGGTCAGCAGAAGACAATTAATGCAAATAGTTTATGTTTGTGCCACTGAATTTAAGTGTTGAGTCTCCTGACCTCTTGCTCCCAGTTTTACCCAGAACCACAGCATCATGCATGTTGGCAAAGCCTGATCTCTTGCTCCCAGTTTTACCCAGAACCACAGCATCATGCATGTTGGCAAAGCCTGATCTCTTGGACCCAGTTTTACTCAGAACCACAGCATCATGCATGTTGGCAAAGCCTGACCTCTTGCTCCCAGTTTTACCCAGAACCACAGCATCATGCATGTTGGCAAAGCCTGACCTCTTGCTCCCAGTTTTACCCAGAACCACAGCATCATGCAGGTTGGCAAAGCCTGACCTCTTGCTCCCAGTTTTACCCAGAACCACAGCATCATGCAGGTTGGCAAAGCCTCACCTCTTGCTCCCAGTATTACCCAGAACCACAGCATCATGCATGTTGGCAAAGCCTCACCTCTTGCTCCCAGTTTTACCCAGAACCACAGCAACATGCAGGTTGGCAAAGCCTCACCTCTTGCTCCCAGTTTTACCCAGAACCACAGCATCATGCAGGTTGGCAAAGCCTCACCTCTTGCTCCCAGTATTACCCAGAACCACAGCATCATGCATGTTGGCAAAGCCTCACCTCTTGCTCCCAGTTTTACCCAGAACCACAGCAACATGCAGGTTGGCAAAGCCTCACCTCTTGCTCCCAGTTTTACCCAGAACCACAGCATCATGCAGGTTGGCAAAGCCTCACCTCTTGCTCCCAGTTTTACCCAGAACCACAGCATCATGCATGTTGGCAAAGCCTCACCTCTTGCTCCCAGTTTTACCCAGAACCACACCATCATGCAGGTTGGCAAAGCCACTCAGCATCACCAAGTCCAACCTAGAACCCTACTCTACAAGATTCACCTTAAACCATTGCCCTAAGCACCACATCCAAAACTGCTTTAAACACGTCCAGGGTTGGTGACTCCATCACCTCCCTGGGCAGCTCATTCCAGTGGCTGTCATGTGCTTGTATTTCAGTTTAGGAAGAGTGGAGGCAACTCACAGCCAAGAGAGGGAAAAAAAACCCCAAATCCAAACAAACCAAAACCAAACAAACTAACCTAAACATTCAAATTCTTCCAGTGTTTGTAACATGAACTTTTTTCATCACCTGGTTTCCCTCAGGGGAATTGTCTCTGTCTGGGTGAGTCATGATCCTGGGAAGTAAGAGCCAGCATTTGCCTTCTGCCTAAGGCTGCCTGAGGTTTTCCAGGCAGATCTCCTTACAGCTAAGCTCTCCATTAGCTTAATCCACTCAGAACTTGCTTAGCAATGCATTAAAAATGGTCCATTTCAGCCACTGCAGCAGCAATATAACTCAGTGAGTAATTTCATAGAATCATAGAATCATAGAATCAAGCAGGTTGGAAGAGACCTCCAAGCTCATCCAGTCCAACCTAGCACCCAGCCCTATCCAGTCAACCAGACCATGGCACTAAGTGCCTCATCCAGGCTTTGCTTGAAGACCCCCAGGCACGGTGCCTCCACCACCTCCCTGGGCAGCCCATTCCAATGCCAATCACTCTCTCTGTGAAGAACTTCTTCCTAACATCCAGCCTAGACCTGCCCTGGCACAACTTGAGACTGTGTCCCCTTGTTCTATTGCTGGTTGCCTGGGAGAAGAGACCAACCCCACCTGGCTACAATGCCCCTTCAGGTAGTTGTAGACAGCAATGAGATCACCCCTGAGCCTCCTCTTCTCCAGGCTAAACAGGCCCAGCTCCCTCAGCCTCTCCTCATAGGATTTGTGCTCCAGGCCCCTGGAATTGGTACCCTTCAAAGCCTTTCTCAACCTGAGCTCAACTCCACTACAGCTTACACTGTCCTGCAGGGTGCTTACAGATCTGAGGCACAGGTATCACTGACCAGGGAGAGTTCTTCCCTCCTCCTGGGGAAATGAGTGTTTCAGATTGCAGGAGATGCATTTTGTGTGAAACTGAAAGAGAAACAAGAGGAAAATCTGTTTGGTTTTGCTCAGACTACTGATAGAAGCTGAGCAGTCCTGGGTTCACAGGGACTTGTTTAGTCAGACTTTATAGAACGCTCTTGACACAGAAACAGAGGAAGTCATCTCCTGCCAACCCTCTCTGTATCGTGTGTCTACATTGCTGGCTTTTTTGCTGGTCTTTTTATTCAGTGCATTTTACTTCCTCTTGGTTGTCTTTTTTTTTTTCGCTCTTTTTCTTTCTCTCTTTTTTTTTTTTCCTTTATCTTTTTCTTTCCTTTTCATTTTTATTTTTATTTTCATTTTTGTTTTTATTTTCCTTTGTCTTTTCCCTTTTCCTTTTCCTTTTTCTTTTCCTTTTTCCTTTCCCTTTTCTTTTTCCTTTCTCTTTTCCTTGTTCTCTTTTCTTTTTCCTTTCTCTTTTCCTTGTTCTCTTTTCCTTTTCCCTTTCCCTTTCTCCTTCCCTTTTTTCTTTCCTTTTTTTTCCTTTTTTCTGTTCATTTTCCCTTTCCTTTTCAGTTTCCTTTTTCTTTTCCTTTTTCCTTTCCCTTTACCTTTTCTTTTTCCCTTCTCTTTTCCTTTTCCTTTTCTTTTTCTCTTTTTCCTTTTTCTTTTTCCTTTCTCTTTTCCTTTTCCTTTTCTTTTTCTCTTTTTCCTTTTTCTTTTCCCTTTTGCTTCTCATTTTCCTTTTCCTTTTCCATTTTCTTTTTCCTTTTCCTTTTCCATTTTCTTTTCCCTTTTTCTTTTCCTTTTCCTTTTCCTTTTCCCTTTTCCATTTCCTTTTCCTTTCCTTTCTCCTATTTTCCCCTTTTCCTTTTCCCTTTTCCTTTTCCCTTTTCCTTTATTTCCCCTTCAGGCTCTCCATTCCCTTTTTCTTTTTCTTTTTCTTTTTCTTTTTCTTTTTCTTTTTCTTTTTCTTTTTCTTTTTCTTTTTCTTTTTCTTTTTCTTTTTCTTTTTCTTTTTCTTTTTCTTTTTCTTTTTCTTTTTCTTTTTCTTTTTCTTTTTCTTTTTCTTTTTCTTTTTCTTTCTTTTTCTTTTTCTTTTTCTTTTTCTTTTTCTTTTTCTTTTTCTTTTTCTTTTTCTTTTTCTTTTTCTTTTTCTTTTTCTTTTTCTTTTTCTTTTTCTTTTTCTTTTTTCTTTTTCTTTTTCTTTTTCTTTTTCTTTTTCTTTTTTCTTTTCCCTTTTCCTTTTTTCTTTTTAATTTTTCATTTTCCTTTCCGCTTTTATTTTTCCTCTTCCTTTTGCTTTTCCCTTTTCATTTTTCCTTTCCTTTTTCCTTTTCTGTTTCATTTTCCTTTTTTCTTTTTCCTTTTCCTTCTCATTTCCCCTGTTATTCTTCCTCTTATTTTTTCTTTTTATAGGTTTAAGGGCTCCTAACATACTACATATGGTCACAAAAGTGAGCAGAGTGCTGGGGCACCTCTCCTGTGCAGATGGACTGAATGGCAGCTGTTCAGCCTACAGAAGAGAAGGCTCCAGGGAGACCTTAAAGCAGCTTTCCAGTACCTAAAAGGAGTCTACAAAAATACTGGGCAGGGACACCCCACAGTAGATCAGGCTGGCCACAGCCTCATCCAGCCTGGCCTTAAACACCTCCAGCCATGGGGCCTCAACCACCTCCTTGGGCAACCCCTTCCAGGCTCTCACCACCCTCATGCTGAACAACTTCTTCCTAACAGCCACTCTGAATCTCCCCATTTCTAGCTTGGTTCCATTCCCCCCAGTGCTATCCCTACCTGGAAGCCTAAAAAGTCCCTCCCCAGCTTTCTTGTAGCCTTCTCCTCTCCAAACTGCACAGCCCCAATTCCCTCAATCTCTCCTCACAGCAGAGCAGCTCCAGCCCTCTGCTCATCCTCATGGCCCTTCTCTGGACACCTTCCAGCCCCTCCACATCCCTCTTGTCCCAGGTGCTCCAGCACTGGATGCAGAACTCCAGGTGGGGTCTCAGCAGTGTAAAGCAGAGAGGCAGAATCACTTCCCTGGCCCTGCTGTCCACACTGCTCTTGCTGCAGCCCAGGCTCTGGTTGCCCCAACTCCCTCAATCTCTCCTCACAGGGACTCCCTAACTCTCCTCATAGTCTCCCCTCACAGAGACTTCCTGCAAGGGCTTGTAGTGATAAGATGTGAAGGAATGGGCTGAAGCTTAAGAAGGGCAGATCTAGATTGGCTATTGAGAAGAAATAATTTTGTGGTGGAACACTGGAACAGGCTGCCCAGAGAGGTGGGGTCTGCATCCCTGGAGACCTTCAAGGCTAGGCTTGATTCTCTAAGCAGCCTGATCCAGCTGGGGGTGTCCATGCTTATTGCAGAGGGGTTGGACTAGATGGTCATTAAAGGTCCCTTCTAACCTAATACATTCTATCCTCTCAGATTGGCACTGAGAATACTACAAAATCACTTCCAATATCTCCACTGCAGCACGATTAGTTGCTACTCAGTGCTTAGCTTACTTCTCTCTGCCACAGCCATACTAATGTTGGCTTAAGAAAAGAGCACAGCAGCAGTGTCTTTATTCTGATGGGCTTAAGAAAAGAGCACAGCAGCAGTGTCTTTATTCTGATGGGCTTAAGAAAAGAGCACAGCAGCAGTGTCTTTATTCTGATGGGCTTAAGAAAAGAGCACAGCAGCAGTGTCTTTATTCTGATGGGATTGCAGTGAACATTTCCCATCCTACCCACTCTATGTAGAAGGGAATGGATCTTGCTAGAGAGGCATCATCTAGTTCAGGAAGATTGTGGCCTTGAAAGCATGTGGCTGGGAGACATTAGAACCTCACATCTCACTTTGGGATCTCTTAGTCATCAGAAGAGGGCATTTCAGAAGCTTGCACATCTGTCTTGGAGTGGGACAACACATGGCAGAGAAGATGTTCAGATGTGATCATTGATTGTCACTGGGAGTATGGGTAACAACGCCAAATGCCAGGTCCTGCACTTGGGGCACAACAACCCTAAGCAGTGCTACAGGCTTGGGGCAGTGTGGCTGGAGAGCTGCTGGCAGAAAGGGATCTGGTGGATGTAATAGACAGGAGCTGAATGTGAGCCAGCAGTGTGCCCAAATGGCTGAATGTGAGCCAGCAGTGTGCCCAGGCAGCTGAATGTGAGCCAGCAGTGTGCCCAGGCAGCTGAATGTGAGCCAGCAGTGTGCCCAAGTGGCTGAATGTGAGCCAGCAGTGTGCCCAGGCAGCTGAATGTGACCCAGCAGTGTGCCCAGCAGCTGAATGTGACCCAGCAGTGTGCCCAAGTGGCTGAATGTGAGCCAGCAGTGTGCCCAGGCAGCTGAATGAGAGCCAGCAGTGTGCCAGACAGCTGAATGAGAGCCAGCAGTGTGCCAGGCAGCTGAATGAGAGCCAGCAGTGTGCCCAGGTGGCTGAATGTAAGCCAGTAGTGTGCCCAGGTGGCCAATGAGGTCAATGGCATCCTGGCTGGGATTAAAAGTGCTGTGTCCAACAGGAGCAGGGAGGTGTTTACTCCCTTCGACTCTGCTCTGGTGAGGCCACAGCTCGAGTGCTGTGTTCAGGTTTGGGCACTGCAATACAAGAGAGATATGGAGGTGCTGGAGCAGGACCAGAGGAGGACAACTAAGATGGAGAAGGGCCTGGAGAATAAATCTGATTAGGAGAGACTGAGGGAGCTGAGGGAGCTGTCTACAGCTACCTGAAGGGACATTGTGGAGAGGCTGCTGCTGGGCTCTGCTCACAGGGAATTGGAGACAGAAGAAGGGGGAATGGCCTCAAGCTGAGGCTGGGGAGGTTTAGATTGGATATTAGGAAGAAATTTTTCATGGAAAGAGTGGTCAGGGACTGGAATGAGCTGCCCAGGGAGGTGCTGGAGTCACCCAGCCTGGCTGTGTTTAAGGGTGGTTTGGATGTGATGTTTGGGGCTATGGTTTAAGGTGACTCTTGTAGAGTTCTAGGTTGGCCTTGGTGCTCCTGAGGGGCTTTGCCAACCTGCATGTTGCTGTGTGATTTTGTGTGTGAAATACTGTGGCCATCCTCTCAATGAGGGTATCATAGAATCAGCCAGGTTGGAAGAGACCTCCAAGCTCATCCAGTCCAACCAAGCACCCATCTCTGTCCAATCAATCAGACCATGGCACTAATGGAACTCAAGTGGACTTCTGTAATCCACCAAAATCCAAGAATGTTGAGATATCTGCTTTTTGGTTTATTTCTGAGACTATTTCATGTTTTCCTTAGTTTGCTATAGGTTTTTCACCCTCCCTCTCACCTCCCCACTCCCCCCACCACCAAGATTTCTTGGAGCTACATCAATAAACTTACTGCTTGCCCTTCTGTCTCGGTGCTGAGACCTGTGGGAAATCAATAAATTGTATGGTGTGACAACAGACCATCCAACTGGCATGGTGGAAACCTAAGGTGACATAAATCTGCCATGCCCAGCTTCTGATAGCTGATCTGACTCACATCCATCAAAGATGATGTGTCTTGCAGACAGATCTGTCCACGCTGCTGGAATCATTTTAAGGACAATTCCTCTTAGATAAAGGATACCAAAGGCTGGATGGGAAGTTGTATGTTGTTGGGAATTATGGAAGGCAGACAAAGAACTGGGAAGCTTTGTTCTAATGAATTATGTGAGACTTGTGGTAATAATAGCATGGAGCTGAGGAATATGAAGTGGAAGGAGGTCAATCTCCTTCCTGAGATTGATAGAATCAAAGGTGTTACTGGAGATGTGGTTAGAAGTCAGGGTCCAGGTCCAGCATCCACACAAGGAAGTGTTCAGCTGAATTTTCACACTGAGATGGATTCAGAAGAGGCTATGAGAGCAGCCTGGCACCCAGAGACCTTTACTGTGAAAAACTGAGGAAATCAAATCTATTCAGGTCATCCTCCTCAGGTTTGAAAAGCAACTCATTGATGGTCTAAAAGAGTTTTCTCTGCTGCTGTGTCTGCTTGCCATGTGAGTGCAAAGCTTAGGAAATCTAAACTAGGAAGGGAAAACATTTGTGACCTAGGGTGTGGAAACAGAATCATAAAAGTGTTGAGGTTGGATGAGACCTTTGAGATCATTGAGTCCAACCACTCACCTAGAGTTCACAATCCCACCACTGCTGCTATGCCATGGCCTATCCTTTTAAACCAAGAAAGTAATAGGGTAAGATCTGATATCTGATGCTAGAAACAATCCATACTCAAATCAATTCAAGCTTGTCAACAATAAAGAAGTAATGTGTCTTTCAGACAAGATTGGATCTCAATCCAGATGTCCCTGTTTACTGCAGACAAGGTTGGACTGTATGAACAGGCTTGAGGTGAGGAGAAAGTTCTTCCCTGAGAGAGTCATTGGACACTGGAATGGGCTGCCCGGGGAGGTGGTGGAGTCGCCGTCCCTGGAGCTGTTCAAGGCAGGATTGGATGTGGCACTTGGTGCCATGGTCTGGCCTTGAGCTCTGTGGTAAAGGGTTGGACTTGATGATCTGTGAGGTCTCTTCCAACCTTGGTGATCCTGTGATATTGCAACTTTGGATGTCTCTTCCCATCCAGACCATTTCTATGCTTCCATGATTCTGTGGTTCTATAATTCTATGATTCATTATATTATTCTGATTGATTCTATAACTCTATGAGTCTATAGTTCTGTGATTCCATAATTGTATCTATGAGTCTATAATTCTATGATTCTGTGATTGATTCTATGCTTCTATGATTCTTTAATTCTATTCTTCTTTAATTCTATGATTCTATGATTCTATGGTTCTATGATTCTACAATTCTATGATTCATTCTATCATTCCATTATTCATTCTATAACTCTGTGATTCTATGATTCTGAGTCTATGGTTCTGTGATTCTATAACTGATTCTATGAGTCTATAATTCAATGATTCTATGATTGATTTTATGCTTCTATGATTCCATAATTCTATAATTCCATTTTTGATTTTATGACTCTATAATTCTGATTCTATAATTCTATGATTCTATGATTCTACAATTCTATGATTAATTCTATCATTCCATTATTCATTCCATAACTCTGTGATTCTGTGATTCTGAGTCTATGGTTCTGTGATTCTATAACTGATTCTATGATTCCAAAATTCTATGATTCTTGAATTCTATAATTCTATATTTGATTCTATGGTTCTATGATTCTCTGGGTCTGTGATTAATTCTATCATTGTATGATTGATTCTATAACTCTATGATTCAATGATTCTGAGTCTATGGATGATTCTGAGTCCATGGTTCTGTGATTCTATAACTGATTCTATGAGTCTATAATTCAATGATTCTATGATTGATTTTATGCTTCTATGATTCCATAATTCTATAATTCTATATTTGATTTTATGACTCTATATTTCTATGGTTCTATGATTCTACAATTCTATGATTAATTCTCTCATTCCATTATTCATTCTATAACTCTGTGATTCTATGATTCTGAGTCTATGGTTCTGTGATTCCATAACTGATTCTATAAGTCTATAATTCTATGATTCTTTAATTCTATAATTCTATATTTGATTCTATGGTTCTATGATTCTCTGGGTCTATGATTAATTCTATCATTGTATGATTGATTCTATAACTCTATGATTCGATGATTCTGAGTCTATGGATGATTCTGAGTCTATGGTTCTGTGATTCTATAGTTGATTCTATGAGTCTATAATTCTGTGATTAATTCTATGAGTATAATTCTATATTTGATTTTATGACTCTATAATTCTATGGTTCTATGATTCTACAATTCTATGATTAATTCTATTATTCCATTATTCATTCTATAACTCTGTGATTCTATGATTCTGAGTCTATGGTTCTGTGATTCTATAACTGATTCTATGAGTCTATAATTCTATGATGCTATGATCGATTCTCTGCTTCTATGATTCCAAAATTCTATGATTCTTTAATTCTATAATTCTATATTTGATTCGATGATTCTATGATTCTGTGATTCTCTGGGTCTATGATTAATTCTATCATTGTATGATTGATTCTATAACTCTATGATTCGATGATTCTGAGTCTATGGATGATTCTGAGTCCATGGTTCTGTGATTCTATAACTGATTCTATGAGTCTATAATTCAATGATTCTATGATTGATTTTATGCTTCTATGATTCCATAATTCTATAATTCCATTTTTGATTTTATGACTCTATAATTCTGATTCTATAATTCTATGATTCTATGATTCTACAATTCTATGATTAATTCTATCATTCCATTATTCATTCTATAACTCTGTGATTCTATGATTCTGAGTCTATGGTTCTGTGATTCTATAACTGATTCTATGATTCCAAAATTCTATGATTCTTGAATTGTATAATTCTATATTTGATTCTATGGTTCTATGATTCTCTGGGTCTGTGATTAATTCTATCATTGTATGATTGATTCTATAACTCTATGATTCGATGATTCTGAGTCGATGGATGATTCTGAGTCCATGGTTCTGTGATTCTATAACTGATTCTATGAGTCTATAATTCAATGATTCTATGATTGATTTTATGCTTCTATGATTCCATAATTCTATAATTCCATATTTGATTTTATGACTCTGTAATTCTGATTCTATAATTCTATGATTCTATGATTCTATGATTCTACAATTCTATGATTAATTCTCTCATTCCATTATTCATTCTATAACTCTGTGATTCTATGATTCTGAGTCTATGGTTCTGTGATTCTATAACTGATTCTATGATTCCAAAATTCTATGATTCTTGAATTGTATAATTCTATATTTGATTCTATGGTTCTATGATTCTCTGGGTCTGTGATTAATTCTATCATTGTATGATTGATTCTATAACTCTATGATTCAATGATTCTGAGTCTATGGATGATTCTGAGTCCATGGTTCTGTGATTCTATAACTGATTCTATGAGTCTATAATTCAATGATTCTATGATTGATTTTATGCTTCTATGATTCCATAATTCTATAATTCTATATTTGATTTTATGACTCTATATTTCTATGGTTCTATGATTCTACAATTCTATGATTAATTCTCTCATTCCATTATTCATTCTATAACTCTGTGATTCTATGATTCTGAGTCTATGGTTCTGTGATTCTATAACTGATTCTATAAGTCTATAATTCTATGATTCTTTAATTCTATAATTCTATATTTGATTCTATGGTTCTATGATTCTTTGGGTCTATGATTAATTCTATCATTGTATGATTGATTCTATAACTCTATGATTCGATGATTCTGAGTCTATGGATGATTCTGAGTCTATGGTTCTGTGATTCTATAGTTGATTCTATGAGTCTATAATTCTGTGATTAATTCTATGAGTCTATAATTCTATATTTGATTTTATGATTCTGTAATTCTATGATTCTATGGTTCTATGAATCTACAATTCTATGATCAATTCTATCATTCCATTATTCATTCTATAACTCTGTGATTCTATGATTCTGAGTCTATGGTTCTGTGATTCTATAACTGATTCCATGAGTCTATAATTCAATGATTCTATGATTGATTTTATGCTTCTATGATTCCATAATTCTAATAATTCTATATTTGATTTTATGACTCTATAATTCTATGATTCTATGGTTCTGTGATTCTATAATTGATTCTATGAGTCTATAATTCTATGATTCTGTGTTGAAGCAAAGCCTGGCTGGGGCATTTAGTGCCATGGTCTGGTTGATTGGATAGGACTGGGTGCTAGGTTGGGCTGGATGAGCTTGGAGGTCTCTTCCAACCTGCTTGATTCTATGATTCTGTGATTCTCTGTGCTCCACAACCTCCCTGGGAAACCTGTGCCAGAGTCTCAGCACCCTCAACCTCTGCCGCCCTCACTGCCAAGAACTTCTAACATCCACTTTCAATCTCTGCCACTTCAAACCCATTATGTCTTCTCCTGTCACGATAAGACCTTGTCAATAGTCCCTCCCTAGCTCCCCTGCAGCCCCCTTCAGATCCTGGAAGGCCACTTCAAGGTCTCCTGGAAGCCTTCTCTTCTCCAGGCTGCAGAACCTCAACTCTCTCAGCCTCTCCTCATAGAGGTTGTGGAGCCTCCTTCTCTGGAGTCTTTCAAAACCAGCCTAGTCCTGTTCCTGTGCAACCTGACCTAGGTGACTGTGTTTAATTTGTGGAGTCTCCTTGTCTGGAGACATTTTAAAACCAGCCTGACCATGTTCCTGTGCAACCTGACCTAGGTGACTGTCTACAACTACCTGAGGGGTGGCTGTGGCCAGGAGGAGGTTGCTCTCTTCTCTCAGGTGGCCAGCACCAGAACAAGAGGACACAGTCTCAAGCTATGCCAGGGGAAATTTAGGCTGGAGGTGAGGAGAAAGTTCTTCCCTGAGAGAGTCATTGGACACTGGAATGGGCTGCCTGGGGAAGTGGTGGAGTCGCCGTCCCTGGAGCTGTTCAAGGCAGGACTGGACGTGGCACTTGGTGCCATGGTCTGGCCTTGAGCTCTGTGGTAAAGGGTTGGACTTGATGATCTGTGAGGTCTCTTCCAACCCTGATGATACTGTGATACTCTGATACTGTGACTTGATGCTCTCCAGATGTCCCTTCCAACCCCTACCTTTCTGTGGTTCTGTGACTATCAGAAATCACTGCAAACTCCCCAAAAGCTAAAGCCACCAAACCATCTTGTAGAGCATCTTGGAGTCAATCTCAGCTGCCTGTGAAAATATGGAAGGGCCCTTTGGGCACTACTGTGTGAGTCAGCTGGAGCCAGGCTGTGTGTTTGGAGCAGATGTTGCACTGCACTTAGGGCTTTGAGTTGTCTTCATTAAAGGCACATTAGGGCTGCTGCATGCAGAAAATGAGCTCTTCAGAAAACACCGTGGCTGGATGAACTGCAAAATGCTGGCTGTGGCTGCACAGAGTAATCCAGGGAGAAAATTGCCTTTCCTGGTTTCCTAGAAACTAAAGGACAATAAATTGCCCTAATCTTCTTACTGATTTCCAGGAAGAGGAAAGTCGACAGCAGTGAGCAGCATCCTCCTGCTTCTCCTGTGGTACCATCTGAAGGGAATGAAGACTGCATCTGCTAGGACCACACAGTGCCTTGGCAGAGTACCTGCTACCTTCCTTTAGCTGCTTTGGTGTTACAAAGAGTGTTACAGGCCAGAATTTGTTTTCTTACTGGTACCATAACTTTGGTGATCAGGATACAAACAGACTGGTTTTAATCAAAAAACACTCACAGGCTCACAGGATGCCAGGGGTTGAAAGGGACCCAAAGAGATCATTAAGTGCAACCCCTCTGCCACAGCAGGACCAGACAATCTAGCTCAGAGCACACAGCAACACATCCAGACAGGCCTGGAAAGGCTCCAGAGGAGGAGACTCCACAGCCTCTCTGGGCAGCCTGTGTCAGTGCTCTGGCACCCTTCCAGTTCCAGTACTGCCCTTCCAGTCAAGAAGTTCCCCCTTGTGTTGAGCTGGAACCTCCTGTGCTGCAGCTTCCATCCATTGCTGCTTGTCCTATCCCAGGGAGCAGTGAGCAGAGCCTGTCACCCCTTCCTGACTTCCAGCCCTCAGATAAGTTGTACACATTTATTAGATCTCCTCTGAATCTTCTCTTCTCCAGACTATACAGCCCCAGGTTCCTCAGCCTCTCCTCTCCAGGCAGCGCCCCAGTCCCCTCATCATCTTCATAGTCCTCCATTGGACTCTCTCCAGCAGATCCCTGTTCCTGCATCTCTAAAGTGATGTAGAAGGAACTTATACTGGACACACTAAGAGAGTTGGGGTTATTCAGTCTGGAGAAGAGAAGGCTCTGAGGAGATCTTCTTGTGGCCTTCCAGTATCTGAAGGGGGCCACAGGAAAGCTGGGGAGGGACATTTGTGCTAGTTTGACGCAGGCTAGAATGTTTTGGTGAGAAGAACTAGATTACAGGCTGTGGAAGGAAAGCAATGGTGATGTCTACTTCACTCACAGGCTTGCTGAGATGTATAGGAGCATGAAATAAAAACATAGATAACCACTTCTCCTCTGCTGCTGGGGAGCTCTGAGCTGCATCTCTCTCTCTAACCTCACTCTCCATTTTCTTTTCTAATCCACTTTGCTTCCTAACCCCCCTGGCTGAACCTCCATTCTTCCCTGGGACTGGGGTAAGGTTGAGAGGGGCAGGGAGAAGGTGAAGAGTGGTTGGGAGCCCCTCCTGGGGACTCAGGTTTCTGGGAGGGCTGTTGTGTTTCTGTATTCCCTTTTACCTTGTTTATTTCTGTCTATAACTGTATCTACTGTAACTATCTGCTTGTATATTGAGCTAAGCTGTAAATATAAGCTGCATTCAATTTCCAGAGCTGGCTGAGTCTAGTCTGGGTGATTTCCAAAGTGGGGGGGGGCAGAGAACACCCAAACCATCACAACATTCTAGGCTGTCAAGTAGCGATAGGACTGGGGGGGATGGAGCAGACCTAGAAGTGGGTAGATTCAGACTGGACATTAGGAAGAAGTTCTTCACTATGAGAGTGGTGAGACCCTGGAAGGGGTTGTCCAGGGAGGTGGTGGAAGTCTCATCATCCTTGAAAGTTTTCAAGGCCAAGATAGATGTGGCTCTGAGCAACCTGATCTAGTGTGTGGTGACCCTGCCTATGGCAGGAGTGGGGGGGGTGGTTGGAACAGGCTGATCCTTGTGGTCCCCTCCAGCCCTAACAGTTCTGTGATTCTGTGGTTAAATGTTGTTCTCTGTCAGCTTCCACTGGGCTGCTATTCTCTTAGTCTAAATTGCCTGGAACTACATTTCCCCATCTTGCATCATTCATTTCAAAATAATCCCATTTTGCCATGGCATTTAGTGCCAAATCCTTCCCTGCACAGTGCAGGCTCTGGGGTTGTTTTGGGGTTGCTGTGAAATCCATGTCCCTAGCCACCTGGCAGCTCTTGTGCTCTTAGTTACAGCTGGCACAAACAGCAGAGCTTTCCAAAGAACACTCTGCAGGCTTGCTCACTGCAAGTGATAACCTCCAGAAAATGACATCCTGACCAAATTTGGTTTTCTCAGGGTTGTTTTGTCAGATTATGGCCTTGGGTAAAAGGTTCTGGAGCAAGCAAAGTGTCAAGGAGAGATGTCTGACTGGAATTGCACTGAAGGTAACCAAACAATGGGTAGGCAGGAAAAATACTGCCCTCTCCAACTTTCTTGTAGGTGCCCTTAAAACAGCCTTTCAGCCTGGAGAAGAGGAGGCTCAGGGGTGACCTCATTGCTGTCTACATCTACCTGAAGGGACATTGTAGCCAGCTGGGGTTGGTCTCTTCTGCCAGGCAACCAGCAACAGAACAAGGGGACACAGTCTCAAGTTGTGCCAGGGGAAGTCTAGGCTGGATGTTAGGAGGAAGTTGTTGCCAGAGAGAGTGATTGGCATTGGAATGGGCTGCCCAGGGAGGTGGTGGAGTCTCTGTCCCTGGAGGTGTTCAAGAAAAGCCTGGCTGAGGCACTTAGTGCCATGGTCAGGTTGACTGGATAGGGCTGGGTGCTAGGTTGGCCTGGATGATCTTGGAGGTCTCTCCCAACCTGCTTGATTCTATGACTCTATGATTCTATGATTCCAGAGATGGTGACTCCAACACAGAATCACAGATCACAGACTCACAGAATTGCTTAGACTGGAAAAGGCCTTCAAGCTCCTCAAGTCCAATCACTAGTTTCACACTGACAAGTCATAGAATTATAGAATTAACCAGGTTGGAAGGGACCTCCAAGCTCATTCAGTCCAACCTAGCACCCAGCCCTAGCCAGTCATCTAGACCATGGCACTAAGTGCCTCAGCCAGGCTTTTCTTGAACACCTCCAGGGAGAGTGACTAACCCAAATCCCTCAGCACAACATCTCATCACTATGAATTGCTATGGTTGGAAAGGACCACCAGGATCAGGCAGTCCAAACACCACCTCAGACAGCCTGTTGCAATGATGGATAAACCTCTCAGTTAAGTTGTTGTCAGAGAGAGTGATTGACATTGGAATGGGCTGCCCAGGGAGGTGGTGGAGTCACCGTCCCTGGAGGTGTTGAAGGAAAGCCTGGATGAGGCACTTAGTGCCATGGTCTGGTTGACTGGATAGAGCTGGGTGCTAGGTTGGAGTGGATGATCTTGGAGGTCTCTTCCAACCTGGTTGATTCTATGATTCTACCCTAAAAGAAAGGTGGGAAGGGACATTTTACAATGGCTTGTTTTGATAGGATGAGAGGGAATGGTTTGAAGCTTGAGGAGGGCAGATTCAGACTGGAGAGGAGGAAGAAATTCTTTACAGGGAGGGTGGTAAGACACTGGCACAGGTTGCCCAGGGAGGTTGTGGCTGCTCCCTCCCTGGAGGTGCTCAAGACCAGGATGGGCAAGGTCTTGAGCAACCAGCTCTAGTGGGAGGTGTTCCTGCTCATGGCAGGAGGTATGCAATTAGATGATTTTTAAGGTCCCTTCTAACCCAAACCATCTTAAAGGTCTTTCCCATCCAAAATGATTCTATGATTTTATATATTTTGAGATGGAAATGATGCAGGTAAGAGATCTGTTAGTGTGGCTGCAGGATCCTTCAATCAGAAGGTTCTGCCACCCTCAAGGGAAAGAAGCTTTTCCTTATGCCTTTAGTTTGGTGGCTACTGGTGGAACTCGAGGCCACTTCCTCTCACCCTGGCACTTGTTGAGAGGGAGTAAAGACCAATCCCCTCCTTACTTCAACCTCCTTCCAGAGAGTTGCAGAGAGCCAGAAGGTCTCCTCACAGCCTCCTTTTCTCCAGACTAAACAGCCCCAGCCCCCTCAGCTGCTCCTCCCCAGCCCTGCTCTCCAGACCCTTCCTCAGCTTTGTTGCCCCTCTCTGGATCTGCTCCAGCACCTTGAATGTCTTTTTTTTTGAGTGAGAGCTCCAGAACTGAACTCAAGTTATGGCCTCAACAGTGTTGAGTCCAGGAGGACAATCATTGCCCTGCTCCTGAATGTCACAGAACCACAGACTGTCAGGGGCTGGAAGGGACCTTGAAAACTCATCCAGTCCAACTGCCCTGCCAGAGCAGGATCACCTAGACCAGAGCACACAGGAACACATCCAGGGTGGGGGTTGAATATCTCTGGAGAAGGAGACTCCACACCCTCTAGGTCACACCACTCATTTTAATGAACTCTTTGGGGTTTTTTTTCTGTGTACAACATAAAATTACTCCAGATTTGGAGGAAACCAGAGTTGCATTGCTGCTTTCTGTACCCACTCTCACCTGTTGCTAACAGAGCATCATAGAATGAGGCTCTCACATCCATGTCTCTGGAGCAGGAGCATTGTTAAACTGCTCATGTAAAGCTCCAAAGGGGCAAGAGCTGAGGCAAGCAGTGCACATCTCTACTTGCCCTGCCAGAAAGAAACATTAGCCAAAGGCTGGGAAACCACAGGGTCCACCAGAACTAATCATGCTGAGATTGCATGTGGCTAGCAGGGTTGGTAGAGTTAGGTCATGGTTGGACTTGGTGATTTTAAAGGTCTTTTCCAAGCAAAGTGATTCTGTGATGATTCTCACACATCCAGAAAGGATTTTACTGGCCTGGTGTCTGCAGAAGATGTGAGGCTGCACTAGGACTCTGGAGATCACAGGATAACAGGCTGACAGGATGTCAGGGGTTGGAAGGGACCCAAAGAGATCATTAAGTCCAACCCCCCTGCCAGAGCAGGATCAGACAACCTAAAGCTTTCTAAACTGTCCCAAAAAAGCTGCCCATTGGAACTAGCACAGAAAACGTCCAGTTGGAAGAGACCTCCAAGCTCCTCCAGTCCAACTTTCGACCCAGCACTCAGGAGTCAACACTAAACCATGTCCCTAAGTGCCATGGCCACACACTGCTTAAACACCCCCAGGGATGGTGACTCCAACACTGCCCTGGGCAGACCATTCCAGTGTTTTAGAGCCTTCTCTGGAAAGAAATATTTCCTAACATCCAGCCTGAACCTGCCCTGCTGCAGCTTGAAACCATTTCCTCTGCTCATGTCACTTGCTCTGGAGAGCATCACAGAGTGGAAGCTCTTACATCTGAGTCACTGGAGCAGGACCACTGTTAAACTGCCCATGTAAAGCTCCAAAGGGGCAAGAGCTAATGGAAGCAGTGCACAATAAGTCATAGAAGAAGAGAAAATGGCTTCAAGTTGCACCAAGTTGGCTACTAGGAAGAGTTTCTTGACTGAGAGGTTTATCCATCATTGCAACAGGCTGTCTGAGGCGGTGTTTGGACTGGCTGATCCTGGTGGTCCTTTCCAACCATAGCAATTCATAGTGATGAGATGTTGTGCTGAGGGATTTGGGTTAGTCACTCTCCCTGGAGGTGTTCAAGAAAAGCCTGGCTGAGGCACTTAGTGCCATGGTCTAGACGACTGGCTAGGGCTGGGTGCTAGGTTGGACTGAATGAGCTTGGAGGTCTCTTCCAACCTGGTTAATTCTATAATTCTATGACTTGTCAGTGTGAAACTAGTGATTGGACTTGAGGAGCTTGAAGGCCTTTTCCAGTCTAAGCAATTCTGTGAGTCTGTGATCTGTGATTCTGTGTTGGAGTCACCATCTCTGGAATCATAGAATCATAGAGTCATAGAATCAAGCAGGTTGGGAGAGACCTCCAAGATCATCCAGGCCAACCTAGCACCCAGCCCTGGCCAATCAACCAGACCATGGCACTAAGTGCCCCAACCAGGCTTGGCTTCAACACCTTCAGGCACAATGACTCCACCACCTCCCTGGGCAGCCCATTCCAATGCCAATCACTCTCTCTGGCAACAACTTCCTCCTAACATCCAGCCTAGACCTCCCCTGGCACAACTTGAGACTGTGTCCCCTTGTTCTGTTGCTGGTTGTCTGGCAGCAGAGCCCAACCCCACCTGGCTACAGCCTCCCTTTAGGGAGATTTAAGAGTCACTCAGATGTAGGTGCTTAGGGATATGATTTAGCCAAGGACTTGTCAGTGTTAGGTTAATGAATGGACTCAATGATCTTAAATGGCTTTTCCAATTCAGGCAGTTCTTTGAGTCTGTAAGGCAGGATGAGTGAAACAGAAGAGCACACATCTAGATTATGGGAGAGGCTGCAAGAAAGTTTTAAGTGCACAGAAGTCAGAGGACAGAATCAAACCAAATGAATGGTCTTGCTTCTCTGGCTTTCTTTGCTGGTGCTGCAATACTATGGCAGTCATGGCAGAAGTAGAGATGGTAGCAAACAATAATCAGACTGAGAATCAGCATTTGTAAGAATGAACCCATTGGAAAAAATGGGTCAAGAAGTGGCTGGATGGCAGAGCCCAGAGAGTGGTGGTGAATGGTGCCACAGCCAGCTGGCAGCTGGCACTGGTGCTGTGCCCCAGGGATCAGTGCTGGGCACAGTCCTGTTCAATATCTTTACTGATGATCTGGAGCAGAGGATTCAGTCCAGCATCAGTGAGTTTGCAGATGACACCAAGCTAGGAACAGCTGTGGAGCTGTTGGAGGGTAGCAGAGCCCTGCAGAGGGACCTGGCCAGGCTGGATGGGTGGGCAGAGGCCAAGTGGATGAGATTGAACAAGGCCAAGTGCAGGGTTCTGCACTTTGGCCACAACAACCCCAAGCAGCACTACAGGCTGGGGCCAGAGTGGCTGAGAGCAGGCAGGCAGAGAGGGAGCTGGAGGTGCTGCGAGAGAGGAGCTGAAGCTGAGGCAGCAGTGTGCCCAGGTGGGCAGCAGAGCCAATGGCATCCTGGGCTGGCTCAGGAGCAGTGTGGGCAGCAGGACAAGGGAGGTTCTTGTGCCCCTGTGCTCAGCACTGCTCAGGCCACAGTTTGAGTGCTGTGTCCAGTTGTGGGGTCCTGAGTTGAAGAGAGATGTTGAGGTGCTGGAAGGTGTTTGGAGAAGGGCAGCAAGGCTGGAGAGGGGCCTGGAGCAGAGCCCTGTGAGGAGAGGCTGAGGGAGCTGGGGATGTGCAGCCTGCAGCAGAGGAGGCTCAGGGCAGACCTTATTGATCTCTGCAACTACCTGAAGGGAGGTTATAGCCAGGTAGGGTTGGGCTCTGCTGCAAGGCACAGAACAAGGGGACACAGTCTCAAGCTGTGCTGGGGCAGATCTAGGCTGGATGTTAGGAGGAAGTTGTTGTCAGAGAAAGTGATTGGCATTGGAATGGGCTGCCCAGGGAGGTGGTGGAGTCGCTGTTCCTTGAGATGTTGAAGCAAAACCTGGCTGGGGCACTTAGTGCCATGGTCTGGTTGATTGGCTAGGGTTGGGTGCTAGGTTGGGCTGGATGAGCTTGGAGCTCTCTTCCAACCTGCCTGATTCTGTGATTCTAAGTCCTCCTTCCTTTCTTAAGGCAAACCCAATGACATGGATGTTTTGTGAACGTTTTTTGCCCTCAGCAGTTTCCCCTTCTAAATTCATCAAAGCAGTGTACTGATTACAGGGGGTGGGGGGGTGGGAGTGATGATGGTAAAAAGGGCATGAAACCAACAAAAAGCCAAACCCCACTTTGGCTCTGTGCCTTATGGTACACATCATACAGGAGGTCCTGTGGAGGTCATCTGAAGTGCGTGACCCATTTTGAATCCCTTCAGCCGGCAGGACCTTTATCAGGCTTGACCTGATGATGCTGACAATCCTGCTCAGCATCCCCTGCTGACCAGTGTCAGTCTGGCTTCCTGCTGCTTCTCAGGCTGATGCTAGCTTTCAGCTTGATGAAATTAAGTCAGAATTAAACAGAAAGCATCCCATGCATAAATATAAGTGAGCACTCAGCCTATCACTGCTGCTGCCTGCAGGCACTTTCAGATGACTGGATTTGTGTTATGTGCCTTTCCTATAATACTAATAGCTCCTTTTTGGTGGGTTTATTCTTTGCCCTGTACATCTTTCCCTAATTCCCCTCAGATGATGTCAGTTTATGAGATTAGCTGAGCTCTCTTAGATGTCTTTCCAGGACTCAGTGACCTCACTCTGCAGGAGTGGACACTCCAAATGTGCGAGCGTGCAGTAAACTTCCTGCCTCTTCATAGCAGCTACCCTGAGATGCTTTCTGCAAGTCCTGATGTGCAGGGGGGAGAGACTGCAGAAAACTGCTCTGACATCCCTGATGGTTCTCAGAAGCTGATTTTTTCATTAGTGGAATAATTCACTTTCGTCTGAAGCTTGATCAGTTAGCTGGGGGTGTGCAGCCTGGAGAAGAGGAAGCTCAGGGCAGAGCTCATTGCTGTCTACAGCTACCTGAAGGGAGGCTGTAGCCAGGTGGGGTTGGGCTCTGCTGCCAGGCAAGCAGCAACAGAACAAGGGGACACAGTCTCAAACTGTGCCAGGGCAGGTCTAGGCTGGATGTTGTTAGGAAGCTGTTGGCAGAGAGAGTGATTGGCATTGGAATGGGCTGCCCAGGGAGGTGGTGGAGTCACCCTCTCTGGAGGTGTTCAAGCAAAGTCTGGATGGGGCACTTGTCCTAGTAGGGCATAAATCCTGCCAGGCTAGTTTAACCCTTGCTCTTCTCCTCCTGTTGTGCCGGGGTCAAGGACTGAAGTCATATGAGCAAACAATGAGGGTTTGGCCCCAGCAAGGCCTTGAGGGCCAGGGGGCTTAGCATCACATTTCAAGTGTCTTGTGCTGTCCTCACTATGCCTCTGTGGCCAAAGGAGGCACCAAACTTCGAATGCATTGGCCAGAACAATGGTGCTAGTGCCTGTTGGCCAGTTTGATTTTCAAACTGAAGTATGTAAAAGGAGGTGATTTAGAAGCTGTGCCTTTCTGCATTCAGCCTTCCTGCATCCTGCCTTCCTGAATTCAGCATGGAGCCTTCCTGCCTCTCATCGTTTGTGGCTCACTAGAGGCTCACCTGTATACAGCTCACACCCCCCAGCTCAGCAGCTCAGCAACATCTCTCCTCTGCCTGGAATATTTTGTATTTCACCCTGGGATCATGGGTGTGATATTGGGAAGAGAAGGAAAGGGAAGAGAAGAGAATCAGCCAGGTTGGAAAAGACCTCCAAGCTTATCCAGTCCAACCTAGCACCCAGCCCTAGCCAGTCAAACAGACCATGGCATTAAATGTCCCAGACAGGCTTGGCTTGAACATCTCCAAGAACAGCAACTCCATCACCTCCCTGGGCAGCCCATTCCATTACCAATCACTCTCTCTGACAACAACTTCCTCCTAACATCCAGCCTAGACCTCCCCTGGCACAGATTCAGGCTGTGTCCTTTTGTTCTGTTGCTGCTTGCCTGGCAGAAGAGCCCAACCCCACCTGGTTACAGCCTCCCTTCAGGAAGGTAACTGTAGAGAGCAATGAGGTCTGCCCTGAGCCTCCTCTGCTGCAGGCTGCACACCCCCAGCTCCCTCAGCCTCTCCTCACAGGGCTCTGCTGCAGGCCCTTCCCCAGACATGCTGCCCTCTCTGGACACCTTCCAGCACCTCAACATCTCTCTTCAATTGAGGAGCCCAGAACTGGACACAGCACTGGATACTGAAAGTGTCTTTGATACGGGAGACTTACTCAGGGACCAAAGCATCATGAGTACACCTGCTGGAGTGAATGCCAAGACTCCATAAGCAGAGCATTCTTGTGTTCCTGTTACTATATTCCAAGTTCTGATTGTTTAAACTGTTTCATTCTGTGCAATTACTTCCTTTAGACCAAAAATCCAAAGAATCTCAGGGAACTTCCCCAAATTTTAATATATTAATAATAAAAAAATAATATTAATAATTCATAGCCATTATTTTTTTCCAATACAGCACTTAGTGCCATGACCTGTTTGATTGGCTAGGGCTGGGTGCTAGGTTGGACTGGATGAGCTTGGAGGTCTCTTCCAACCTGCTTGATGCTATGATTCCATGATTTTCAGAGATTCACAGCATGTCAGGGGCTGGAAGGGACCTCCAAAGCTCAGCCAGTCCAACTGCCCTGCCAGAGCGCCCTGGGCAGCCTGTGCCAGGGTTCTGGCACTCTCACAGGGAAATAAATCCTCCTCATGTTCCCATGAATCACAGAACTTGTGTTCCTCTTTGATCTGTGTTACATAGCATTGTCCTGCTCTGGCAGGGGGATTGGACTCGATGATCTCTTTGGGTCCCTACCACCCCCTAACATCCTCTGATCCTCTGATCCTCTGAACTTCAGAGGTCAGAAGGGACCTTCAGAGATCATCCAGCCCAACACCCCTGCCAAAGAGGCATCACCCAGGGCAGTTGGCACAGGAATACATCCAGGCAGGTCTGAAAGTCTCCAGAGAAGGAGACTCCACAACCTCTCTGGGCAGCCTGCTCCAGGGCTCAGTCACCCTCATTGGAAAGAAGTTTCTCTTCATGATGAGCTGAAACTTCTCTCAGGTGGCCAGCACCAGAACAAGAGGACACAGCCTCAGGCTGTGCCAGGGGAGATTTAGGCTGGAGGTGAGGAGAAAGTTCTTCCCTGAGAGAGTCATTGGACACTGGAATGGGCTGCCCGGGGAGGTGGTGGAGTCGCCGTCCCTGGAGCTGTTCAAGGCAGGATTGGACGTGGCACTTGGTGCCATGGTCTGGCCTTGAGCTCCGTGGTAAAGGGTTGGACTTGATGATCTGTGAGGTCTCTTCCAACCTTGGTGGTACTGTGATACTGTGAAACCTTCTCTGTTCCAGTTTGTAGCTGTTGCTCCTTGGCTTGTTGCTGCTGACCACCGAACAGGCACTTGACACCCACCCCTCAGAGATTTGTACACATGGATCAGATCCCCTCTCAGCCTTCCTCTTCCCCAGACTGAATTTGTCCTTTGCCTCAGGCTTTTGGTTTGCAAATATGCAAACAGAAAATGCATTTTGAGCTCTGGGACTGCATTCAAAGTGGAATTTGGAGAGAGTGGAGAAGAGTTCTAACTGTGGGGTCCGGAGGCTGCTCTGGTTTTTGTGTAGCTGCTGAAGCTGCAGATTTGTGTCAAAACCTCCCTGCTGAAAACTTCAAAGCATTCCTGGCAGGCAGAGGGTTTATCCTAGAGAGTGGAAGTTCCTTTCTGAGGTTCAAAGGGTCATTGCTAGAGAACTCATTATCTCTAGGGATTGAACATGAGTACGGATAGCGACCAAGCTGGTCAATGTTCCAGCAGGATCTGGCAATTAGGAGACAAATCCAAGATGATCTGAGGTGTTTGACTTCTGCTGTCAGTGAAGAAGGGAAGATAAGAGGTTGTGTGTGGAAAAAAAACCAAGGAATATTAGAATCAGAAACCAATGGATGTTAGAATTGTAAGCAAAGAATGTCAGAATGAAAACCAAGGAATGTTAGAATGAAAACTAAGGAATATTAGAATTAAAATTAAGGAATATTAGAATTAAAATTAAGGAATATTAGAATTAAAACCAAGGAACATTAGAATGAAAACTAAATGTTAGAATTAAAACCAAGGAATATTAGAATGAAAATGAAGGAATATTGGAATTAAAACCAGGGAATATTAGAATGGAAACTAAGGAATACTGGAATTAAACCCAAGGAACATTAGAATGAAAATGAAGGAATATTGGAATTAAAACCAAGAACTATTAGAATGAAAATGAAGGAATAGTAGAATTAAAAGCAAGGAACATTAGAATGAAAACTAAGGAATATTGGAATTAAACCCAAGGAATATTAGAATGAAAACCAAGAAATATTAGAATGAAAATTAAGGAATATTAGAATTAAAAGCAAGGAATATCAGAATGAAAATGAAGGAACAGTAGAATTAAACCCAAGAAATATTAGAATGAAAATGAAGGAATATTAGAATTAAAACCAAGAAATATTAGAATGAAAATGAAGGAATAGTAGAATTAAAAGCAAGGAACATTAGAATGAAAACTAAGGAATATTGGAATTAAAACCAAGGAATATTAGAATGGAAACTAAAGAATACTGGAATTAAACCCAGGGAACATTAGAATGAAAATGAAGGAATATTGGAATTAAAACCAAGGAATATTAGAATGGAAACTAAGGAATACTGGAATTAAAAGCAAGGAATGTTAGAATGAAAATGAAGGAATATTGGAATTAAAACCAAGAAATATTAGAATGAAAATGAAGGAATAGTAGAATTAAAAGCAAGGAACATTAGAATGAAAATGAAGGAATATTGGAATTAAAACCAAGGAATATTAGAATGGAAACTAAGGAATACTGGAATTAAAACCAAGGAACATTAGAATGAAAATGAAGGAATATTGGAATGAAAATGAAGGAATATTAGAATGAAAACCAAGAAATATTAGAATGAAAATAAAGGAATATTAGAATTAAAAACAAGGAACATTAGAATGAAAACCAAGAAATATTAGAATGAAAATGAAGGAATACTGGAATTAAAAGCAAATAATATTAGACTGAAAATGAGGGAATATTAGACTGAAAATGAGAGAATATTAGAATGAAAACTAAGGAATAATAGAATTAGGAATATTAGAATTAAACCCAAGGAGCATTAGAATGCAAATGAAGGAATATTGGAATGAAACCCAAGAAATTTTAGAATGAAAACTAAGGAATATTAGAATTAAACCCAAGAAATATTAGAATGAAAATTAAGGAATATTAAAATGAAAACCAAGGAATATTAGAAATAAACCCAAGATATACTAGAAATGAACACAAGGTGTGTTAGAAATAAATACAAAGAATAACAGCATCAAAAGCAAGAGAATATTAGAATTAAACACAAGGGATGTTAGAAATAAACACAATGATTGATAGAAATAATCACAGTGAATATTGGAATTAAACTCAAGGAATGTCAGAATGAAAATGAAGGAATATTAGAATTAAACCCACTGAATACTAGAATTAAAAGCAGTGAATATTAGAATTAAAATCAACAACTATTAGAATTGCAAACAATTCATAATGAAATTGCAAACAAAGACTATTAGAATTAAAAGCAATGAATATTAGCATTAAAATCAAGGAATATTAGAATGAAACCCAAGGAATATTAGAACTGGGATGAGATTCAGAATCATAGAATCAGTCAGGGTTGGAAGGGACCACAAGGAGCAGCCAGTTCCAATCCCCCTGCCATGCCCAGGGACACCCTACCCTAGAGCAGGCTGCACACAGCCTCAGCCAGCCTGGCCTCAAACACCTCCAGCCATGGGGCCTCAACCACCTCCCTGGGCAACCCATTCCAGCCTCTCACCACTCTCATGCTTAACAACTTCCTCCTCCCCTCCAGCCTCACTCTCCCCACCTCCAGCTTTGCTCCATTTCCCCCAGTCCTGGCACTGCCTGACAGCCTCAAAAGTCCCTTCCTAGCTTTTTGTAGCCCCCTTCAGATCCTGGAAGGCCACAAGAAGGTCACCTGGGAGCCTCCTCTGCTCCAGCCTGCACAGCCCCAACTCTTGCAGTCTGTCATGAATCACAGGCTCACAGGATGTTAGGGGTTGGAAGGGACCCAAGGAGATCATTGAGTCCAACCCCCCTGCCAGAGCAGGACAATTCTATCTAGCACAGATCACACAGGAACACATCCAGACAGGCCTGGAAGGGCTCCAGAGAAGGAGACTCTGCAACCTCTCTGGGCAGCCTGTGCCAGTGCTCTGGGACCCTCACACTAAAGAAGTTCCCCCTTGTGTTGAGGCAGAACCTCTTTTGCTGCAACTTACACCCATTGCTGCTTGTCCTATCCCAGGGAGCAGTGAGCAGAGCCTGTGCCCCTGCTCCTGGCAGCCCTCAGATACTTATAAACATTGATCAAATCCCCTCTCAGTCTTCTCTTCTCCAGACTAAGCAGCCCCAGGTCCCTCAGCCTCTCCTCATCAGCCATGCCCTCCTGTCCCCTCATCATCCTCACAGCCCTCCACTGGACCCTCTCCAGCAGATCCCTGTCCCTCTGAAACTGGGGAGCCCAAAACTGAACACAGGATTCAAGATGAGGTCTCAGCAGGGCAGAGTAGAGGGGGAGGAGAACCTGCCTTGATCTGCTGGACACACTCCTCCTAATACACCCCAGGATCCCATTGGCCTTCTTGGCCACAAGGGCACATTGCTGTGCCATGGGGAACTTTTATCCACCAAGACCCCCAGATCCCTCTCCACAGGGCTGCTCTCCAGCAGTCACCTCCCAGCCTGTGCTGGTGCAGTTTGGGAGATGTCCTCACAGCAGAGCTGCTGCAGCCCTCTCAGCATCCTCGGGGCCCTGCTCTGGACACACTCCAGCATCTCCACAGCCCTCTTGTCCCAGGGGCTCCAGCACTGGATGCAGGACTCCAGGTGGGGTCTCAGCAGAGCAGAGCAGAGGAGGAGAATCCCCTCCCTGGCCCTGCTGGCCACACTTCTGCTGCTGCAGCCCAGGCTCTGCTTGGCTTTCTGGGCTGCAAGTGCACACTGCTGGCTCCTGCTGAGCTTCTTGTCTAGCAGCACCCCCAGGTCCCTCTCCTCAGGGCTGCTCTCCAGCCACTCACTGCCCAGCCTGCATTGGTGCTTGACATTGACCTGACCCAGCTTCAGGACCTTGCACTCGATCTTGTTGAACCTCCTGAGCTTGGCTTGTGCCCACCTCTGCAGCCTGTCCAGCTCCCTCTGGATGGATCCCTGCCCTCCAGCCTGGCTGCTGCACCACACATCTTGGGTTCTGCACTTTGGCCACAAGAAGCCCAAGCAGCACTACAGGCTGGGGCCAGAGTGACTGAGAGCAGGCAGGCAGAGAGGGAGCTGGGGGTGCTGGCAGAGAGGAGCTGAACAGGAGGCAGCAGTGCCCAGGTGGGCAGCAGAGCCAATGGCATCCTGGGCTGGCTGAGGAGCAGTGTGGGCAGCAGGACAAGGGAGGTTCTTGTGCCCCTGTGCTCAGCACTGCTCAGGCCACCCCTGGAGTGCTGTGTCCAGTTGTGGACAGATGTTAGGAGGAAGTTCTTTACGGTGAGGGTGGTGAGACACTGGCACAGGTTGTCCAGGAAGGTTGTGGCTGCTTCCTCCCTGGAAGTGTTTAAGGCCAGGTTGGATCAGGCTTTGAGTGACCTGTTCTCGTGAGAGGTGTCCCTGCCTATGGCAGGGGATTTGGAGCTGGATGATCCTTGAGCTCCCTTCCAACCTAGACCATTCTATGATTCTATGACTATCACCACAGACCAATATGTAGAGGAGGATGGAGACTCCCTTTTGACACAGAGCTAATATTCTTAATATTAGAGTTAAACTCAAAGCATGCTACAGTGAAAACCAGTGACTATTAGAACTCAAAGCAAGGCACATTAGAACTGCAAACAATGAACATTAGAATCAAAAGCCATGAATACTAGCATTTGCTGAGTGTTCAACCAGCACCCAACAAGCAGAGCACCAGCAACTAAGCAGGGATGCATCCTCTGGCTCGCAGGTTTGTCTCAGCCTCTTACCCAGTTGGCACCACAAGTTGTTTTTTTTTTGCAGGAGAAATGAGACTAAAAGTGTGAGTTCTGATTGCAATGAATTTAGCTTAAAGCATTGTCAGCTGTGAGGCCAGAATTGCTTTTTGCCATGCAGATTTTCAGCTGAGATGGAATCGTTTTCCTTCCACTCCAGTTTTCTTACCTCCCTCCTACGCAGACCTAATTACACCAGTGGGGATACTTCCTCCTCTATATTTTGATCCCTTCAAACTACAGCCAGAGGTTTGATGTAATTTTAACAATATTTGGGATATGTAATGGCTTGTAATAGGCTCTGGAATGGTTTCCCCCCTCTAATATGTGCTTCCCCAAAGGATTCATCAGCAAAGCAGAACTCCCAGCTACATGAAAAGCAGCTGCCAAGGAGTTGGGCACTTGCAAAGTCAGTGCTGCACTACTAAAATGTTGGAGCATCTCACTTGATGACATCAAAAGCTTTTACTTTATGCATAGTACTTGAATTCCAGAATTACAGTAGGATGGGGTTGGGTTTTATTTAACTAAATGATTATGGCTGCTGCTTGGCATCACAGAATCACAGAATTTAGCAGGATGGAAAAGACCTCTGAGATCATCAAGTCCAACCTATCACCCAACACCTTCTAATTAACTAAACCATGGCACTAACTGCCTCATCCAGCTTCCTTTTAAACACCTCTGGGGATGGGGACTCCAACAACTTCCCACAGCCCATTCTGATGTCAATCACTCTTCTTGTGAAGAATTTCTTCCTAACGTCCAGCCTGAACCTGCTCTGGCACAGCTTGAGGCTGTGTCCTCTTGTTCTGTCCCTGGGTGCCTGGCAGAAGAATCAGAGAATCATAGAATCAAGCAGGTTGGAAGAGAGCTCCAAGCTCATCCAGTCCAACCTAGCACCCAGCCCTAGCCAATCAACCAGACCATGGCACTAAGTGCCCCAGCCAGGTTTTGTTTCAACACCTCCAAGGGTGGTGACTCTACCACCTCCCTGGGCAGCCCATTCCAATGCCAATAACTCTATTTGGGAGAGAATTTCCTCCTAACATTCATCCCAGACCTCCCCCAGCACAACTTGAGACTGTGTTCCCTTGTTCTGTTGCTGCTTGCCTGGCAGCAGAGCCCAACCCCACCTGGCTACAGCCTTCTTTCAGGGAGCTGCAGACAGCAATGAGCTCTGCCCTGAGCCTCCTCTTCTGCAGGCTGCACACCCCCAGCTCCCTCAGCCTCTCCTCACAGGGCTCTGCTCCAGGCCCTTCCCCAGCCTTGCTGCCCTGCTCTGGACACCTTCCAGCACCTCAAAAATCTCTTTTCAACTGTGGAGTCCACAACTGGACACAGGACATCATTTACTGACTGAATGTTTTTCAGCCTTATTCCAATTTATAGGGTTTTTGATAACTTTACACTTCTCTTCCACTTGCTACTGAGTGAAAAGGAGGAGAAATTCAAATCTCCAAGTTGAAATAACTATGCCATAGTCTGACTGGACTATTCCAGGTTTTTAAAGCTCAAATATGGACTTTCATTTATGGTCCTCAAGATGTGCAGGTGAGTGGCAGGAGGCTGGAGCCAGGCTCTGCTGGGTGATGCCCAGTGCCAGGCCAAGGGGCACTGGCTGGAAGCTGAGCCATAGGAAGTTCCATGGAAACATCAGGAGGAATGTTTTCCATGTGAGGGTGACAGAGCCCTGGCACAGGCTGCCCAGGGGGGTTGTGGAGCCTCCTTCTCTAGAGATATTCCAAACCCACCTAGATGTGTTCCTGTGTGTTCTTCTCAGTCGATGCTGCTCTGTCAGGGAGGTTGGACTGGCTGAGCTTTGGAGCTCCCTTCCAGCCCCTGACATTGATTCTGTGATTCTGTGAAATATCCCCCAAGAGACTTGGGATATATATGGAGAGAGACTGAGGGAGTTGGGGCTGTTCAATCTGGAGAGGAGAAGGCTCCCAGGTGACTTTATTGTGACCTTTCAGTATCTTAAGGGGCTGAAAGAAAGCTGGGGAGGGACTTTTTAAGCTGTCATGTAGGGATAGGACCTGGGGGGATGGAATCAAGCTACAAATGAGTAGACTGAGAGTGAATGTTAGGAAGAAGTTGTTTAGCATGAGGATGGTGAGAGCCTGGAAGGGGTTGCCCAGGGAGGTGGTGGAAGCCTCATGCCTGTAGGTGTTTAGGCCAGGCTGGATGAGGCTCTGGACAACCTGATCTAGTGTGAGGCCCATGGCAGAGGGGTTGGAACTGGCTGATCCTTGTGGTCCCTTCCAGCCCTGACTGATTCTATGACTCTCTAAGTGCAAATGACCTGGGTATAAGATATATTTATTGCCTCCAATTTAGCTGATTTTGCTGTTTGTAATAAACATCATTAACAGAATCCATCCAAAAGAGTTCACCCTCTCCTTAGCTTGCATTTTAGACACCAGAACTTGATTCTCACAACTTAATGCTTCAGTTCTCTCGAGCATTGGAACATGTTGTCCAGGGAGGTGGTGGAGTCACCCTCTCTGGAAGTGTTGAAAACCCATGTAGACATGGCACCTGGGGACCATGGTGACGTTGAGTTGATCATTGGACTAGGTGATCTTAGGAGTCTCCATGAACTTAGAGGTCTCCATAACCTCAGATGTCTTTTCCAACTTTAAGGATTCTCTGAATCCCATGTAAGCTTGAGGTGAGGAGAAAGTTCTTCCCTGAGAGAGTCATTGGACACTGGAATGGGCTGCCCGGGGAGGTGGTGGAGTCGCCGTCCCTGGAGCTGTTCAAGGCAGGACTGGACGTGGCACTTGGTGCCATGGTCTGGCCTTGAGCTCTGTGCTAAAGGGTTGGATTTGATGATCTGTGAGGTCTCTTCCAGCCCTGATGATACTGTGATACTGTGTGATACTGTAATGCCACTTAGATTTAGACAGAGATATGACCTGTATCAGGAGCAGTGTGGCCAGTAGGACAAGGGAGGTTATTCTTCCCCTGTACTCAGCACTGGTCAGGCCACACCTTGAGTGCTGTGTCCAGTTCTGGGCTCCTCAATTCAAGAGAGATGTTGAGGTGCTGGAAGGTGTCCAGAGAAGGGCAGTAAGGCTGTTTGGAAAACAAACCCTATGAGGAGAGGCTGAGGGAGCTGGGGGTGTTTGGCCTGCAGAAGAGGAGGCTCAGGGCAGAGCTCATTGCTGTCTGCAGCTCCCTGAAGGGAGGCTGTAGCCAGGTGGGGTTGGGCTCTTCTGGCAGGCAAGCAGCAACAGAACAAGGGAACACAGTCTCAAGCTGTGCCAGGGCATGTTCAGGCTGGATGTTAGGAGGAAGTTGTCCGAGAGAGTGATTGGCATTGGAATGGGCTGCCCAGGGAGGTGGTGGAGTCACCATCCATAGAGGTGTTGTAGCTAAGCCTGGCTGAGGCACTTAGTGCCATGGTCTGGTTGATTGGCTAGGGCTGGGTGCTAGGTTGGACTGGATGATCTTGGAGGTCTCTTCCACCCTGCTTCATTCCATGATACTGTGATTCTATGTTTTACATTTTATAGGTGGCAACTGATGATTAATTTTCTCGTTGTTTCATCACATATGGACAGGTTTTGTAACAGTTCTGCCTGGATTCAATACTTGCTGGGTCAATTTGTGTATAGTGTTGTGGTGAGTTGGCCTTGGCTTGATGTCAGATCTCCACCCAGCTTCCCTTTCACTCCCCCTCTTCGACAGGATCAGAGGGAGAATATAAAGATGAAAAAAACCTGATAGGTCAAACTAAAGACAGGGACATAAATTAGCAACTAATATCGTGGGCACAACAGGCTCAACTTGAGAGTAATTAATTTTGACTGACAATTAAAACAGATGTGGACAATGAGAAACTAAGATGAATTGAAACACCACCTCTGACCCACTGCTGTTTTATCCCTGTGAGGCTCAACTTCTCTCCATTGCCAGCTCCTCCAGCTTCCTTCCCCTGCTGCAAGAGGCACAGAGGGATGAGGGATGGCTGCTGTGATCTGTCTGAAACAGCTTTGCTCTACAGTTCTATCCTCCCCTGCTCCCAAGTGGGTTCTTGCTTAGGCTGCAGGAAAATGCTTCCTCAAGATTGATCTTTCTGTAGCCTCCAGCACCTGAACCATGTTTTCCCCTTCTTTCTTCTTTGACCTTGGTGTTTGTTGCATCTTTCCCCTCTCATCCTCTCCGTTTTCTGTTGATTTTACAGTTGTGGGCTCCTCAGTGGAAGAGAGATGTTGAGGTGCTGGAAGGTGTCCAGAGAAGGGCAGCAAGGCTGGGGAGGGGCCTGGAGCACAGCCCTGTGAGGAGAGGCTGAGGGAGCTGGGGGTGTGCAGCCTGCAGCAGAGGAGGCTCAAGGCAGAGCTCATTGCTGTCTGCAGCTCCCTGAAGGGAGGCTGTAGCCAGGTGGGGTTGGGCTCTGCTGTCAGACACCCAGAAATAGGCTATGCAGACACAGTCTCAAGTTGTGCCAGGGCAGGTTCAGTCTGGATATTAGGAGGAAGTTGTTGTCAGAGAGAGTGATTGGCATTGGAATGGGCTGCCCAGGGAGGTGGTGGAGTCACTGTCCCTGGAGGTGCTTGAGAAAAAGCCTGGCTGGGGCACTTAGTGCCATGGTCTGGTTGATTGGCTAGGGCTGGGTGCTAGGTTGGACTGGATGAGCTTGGAGATCTCTTCCAACCTGCTTGATTCTATGACTCTATGATTCTACCTTTCTTCAATGTTTTCTTTTCCCCAGAGGTGCCAGCATTTTGGCTGCAGGGCTCAAGTGTGCCCTGAGATGGCTTGGCTGGAGCCAGCAGTGCCCAACATGCAGCACCTGGCCACCTGCACCTGGTACAGAGGTCGTTTCCCCTAGGTACAAATGTCTTTTCCTTTTAAAGACTGAAGCTTTAATATTCATGAGGTTGTGATTTTGTTTCAGATATGCAGGTTCACTTGAAACTTCTTTTGCATTGGAATAAATATTTGCCTTCAGGGTTTGGGGTTTTTTTTCCTCTTTTTAACTCTCTTCTTTTCTTCTTCCTCCTTAGATGTTCCTAAATGTACTCAGAGAAAGAAACAAATAAGAAGATTATTTATTCATTTATTCTTTCATCCACTTGAGCAGTTCCTAAAGCTCAGGCTTTAATGGTTTAGGCCTGAAAATGATGCAAGCAGCTGAAAACTAGAAGTGTGATGCTTCTAGGGTATGGCATTTGAAACTAACTGTAAGCAGCATCAGATGGCACCAAGCTGGGTGGAGTGGCTGCCACAGCAGAAGGCTGTGCTGCCATTCAGCCAGACTGGGACAGGCCAGAGGGGTGGGCAGGGAGAAATGGAATTCAAGAGGGGCAAAAGGAGAGTCTGGCACTGGGAAAGAACAACCCCAGGGAGCAGGATAGGTTGGGGACTGAGCTGTAGGAAGGGAAAAGGATCTGGGGGTCCTGGTGAATGGGAGGGTGAGCATGAGCCAGCAATGTGGTCTGGTGGCCAGGAGGGGCAATGCCAGTCTGGGGTGGATGAGAAGGGCTGTGGGTGGGAGGTCAAGAGAGGTTCTCCTGCCTCTCTACTCTGCCATGCTGAGGCTGCATCTGGAGTGCTGTGTCTACTTCTGGGTCCTCCAGTTCAAGAAGCACATGGAACTACTGCAGAGAGTCCAGCAGAGCCACAAAGCTGCTGCAGGGAATGGAACAGCTCTGTTAGGAGGAGAGCCTGAGGGAGCTGGGTCTGTGCTGCTGGGAGAGGAGGAGCTGAGAGGTGACCTCAGCAATGGTTCTCAAGATGTGCAGGTGAGTGGCAGGAGGCTGGAGCCAGGCTCTGCTGGGTGATGCCCAGTGCCAGGACAAGGGGCACTGGGTGGAGGCTGAGCCATAGGAGGTTCCATGGAAACATCAGGAGGAATGTTTTCCCTGTGAGAGTGACAGGACCCTGGCACAGACTGCCCAGGGAGGTGGTGGAGTCTCCCTCTCTGGATATTCCAAACCTACCTGGATCTATTCCTGTGTGATCTGCTCTAGGTGACCCTGCTCTGGCAGGGGAGTTGGACTGGCTGAGCTTTGGAGGCTCCTTCCAGCCCCTGAGGTTCTATTAGCAGCAAAGTATTAGACAGAATCATAGAATCATTGAGGCTGGAAAAGACCTCTGAGATCATCAAGTCCAGCCTATGACTCAGCACCTCCACATCAGCTAACCCATGCCACAAAATGCCACATTCAATCTTGTCTTAGAGACCTGCAGGGATGGTGACTCCACCACCTCTCTGGGCAGTCCATCCCAGTGCCCAATCACCCTCTCAGTGAGGAAGTGCTTTCTAATATCCAGCCTACACCTCCCCTGGTGCAGCTTCAGGCCATGCCCTCTGATCCTGTCACAAGTTGCCTGGGAACAGAACCTGACCCCCACTTGCCCAGGGAGGTGGTGGAGTCCCCATCCCAGGAGGTGTTGAAGCCAAGCCTGGCTGGGGCACTTAGTGCCATGGTCTGGTTGATTGGCTAGGACTGGGTGCTAGGTTGGGCTGGATGAGCTTGGAGGTCTCTTCCAACCTGCTTGATCATATGATTCTAAGACTACAGCTTCCTTTTAGGTAGTTGCAGAGCATGAAGGTTGCTGGAGGAGCTCAAAGCTGTAGGCACAGCCACTCTGGAGGCAGCTGAAAAGCTGCTTGCCAAGGGTGTAATTATGTAGACAGATTTATGAGGCATCCTCCCAGCTGAACCCTTGAAGGACTGAAAGGCACAGCTCTGTGCAGATCCATGACTGCAAATTGCCACCGTGTGACCCTTGCCTATCTTTGATCAGTAATTAAAGGGGTTTGGCTTCTTTTCCTTCAGCTGCTGCTTTCCTCCTCAATGGCCTGCAGCCATTCAGGTTGATCAGTGATTGAATCAGGTTATCCTTCCATCTGTTTGCTCTCAAACCCTTCTGTGGGATCTTTTACAGTTTAATAGGGCTACTTTTCAGGTTAGAAACATCTGAAGGGTTCAAGATTAAGATCTGAGCAGACTCCACATGGCCATCCAGTATTGATTTGCAGCCTTGAATGTAAACTCTTTCCATTTCCTTGGAGAGCTTCCTCTCAGGAGGCATTTCCATTGTAAGTCTCTTGGAGGATCTTCTTCAGGGAGATCATTTTCCCCTTTGTTTTATTCCCTCACTTTTCCAGGACAGATCCTCAGCCTGTTACCAGCAGGATCCAATCTCTAATGCTGTTCAGAAACTGCAAATGAAGTCTTCAGTCGTTACCATTGGCTCTGAACAGACAAAATTTGCATCTGTGTCTGCCTCATTACAGTTCCTGGAGGATCTCTTATCCAAAATGGAACCAGATGTAGGACTTTCAGAGTTGCACTTATTGTCAGAGCAAGAGATCTAACCCACCTGAAAGAAATGATCTGCTGCTGCAAAACCCAACTTGTTCCTGCCTCAGCACATGATGGTGATTTTAATATCTGCTCATTCTGCTCTTTCTTGCAATTCCAACCCACTCACTTGGTGGGGAAGTTTCACTCAGAGTCATAGAATTGACAAGGTTGGAAGAGACCTCCAGGATCATCCACTCCAACCTAGCACCCAGCCCTGGCCAATCAACCAGACCATGGCACTAAGTGCCCCAGCCAGGCTTGGTTTCAACACCTCCAGGGATGGGGACTCCACCACCTCCCTGGGCAGCCCATTCCAATGCCAACCACTCTCTCTGACAACAACTTCCTAACAACATCCAGCCTAGACCTCCCCTGGCACAACTTGAGGCTGTGTCCCCTTGTTCTGTTGCTGGGTGCCTGGCAGCAGAGCCCAACCCCACATGGCTACAGCCTCCCTTCAGGCAGCTGCAGACAGCAATGAGCTCTGCCCTGAGCCTCCTCTGCTGCAGGCCAAACACCCCCAGCTCCCTCAGCCTCTCCTCACAGGGCTGTGCTCCAGGCCCCTCTCCATCCTTGCTGCCCTTCTCTGCACACCTTCCAGCACCTCAGCATCTCAGCAGGGCAGAGCAGAGGGGGAGGAGAACCTCCCTTGATCTGCTGGACAAGATTTTTTAAAATTTTGTTTGATTGGTTTAATTTTTTTTTTCCTTCTGTGAGAGTGCTTTGGGTTTTTTGTTGGCTTTGGTTTGTTTTTTCTTGTTTATTTGGAGCTTTCTGTTTGGTTTTATTGTTGCTTATGTTGGGGAGGTGTTGTTTGGGCAGGTAGGGTTGTTAGGAGGGTTTTTGGGAGGCTGTTGCTTGCTGTTGGGGCTTTATTTATAACTGCCTCCAGTGCTGGAGCCCCTGGGACAAGAGGGCTGTGGAGATGCTGGAGTGTGTCCAGAGCAGGGCCCCGAGGATGCTGAGAGGCTGCAGCAGCTCTGCTGTGAGCACAGACTGAAAGAGTTGGGGCTGTGCAGTCTGGAGAAGAGGAGGCTCCCAGGTGACCTCCTTGTGGCCTTCTAGGAGGAAGTTGTGCCAGGGCAGGTCTAGGATGTTAGGAGGAATTTATTGGCAGAGAGAGTGATTGGCATTGGAATGGGCTGCCCAGGGAGGTGGTGGAGGCACTGTGCCTGGAGGTGTTGAAGCAAAGCCTGGATGAGGCACTTAGTGCCATGGTCTGGTTGATTGGCTAGGGCTGGGTGCTAGGTTGGACTGGATGATCTTGGAGGTCTCTCCCAACCTGCTGATTCTATAATTCTGAGCTGTGCCAGGGCAGGTTCAGGCTGGGTGTTAGGAAGAAGTTCTTCACAGCAAGAGTGATTGGCATTGGAATGGGCTGCCCGGGGAGGTGGTGGAGTCCCCATGCCTGGTGTTTAAGTGGAGGTTGGATAAGGCACTTAGTGCCATAGGTTAGTTAAACAGAAGATGTTGGGAGATAGGCTGGATTCAATGGTCTCTGAGGTCTTTTCCAACCTGCTGAATTCTGTGATTCTCTAAGTCTGTGATTCTGTGATGTTAAGGATTGAAAGGGACCTCCAGGAATCATCAAGACCAACCCCCCTGCCAGAGCAGGACCATACAATCTAGCTCAGGTCACAGAGGAACACATCCAGACAGGGCTGGAACATCTTCAGAGAGGCAGACTCCACAACCTCTCTGGGGAGCCTGTTCCAGTGCTCTGTGACCCTTAGAGTCAAGAAGTTCATCCTTGTGTTAGAATCATAGAATCATAGAATCAACGAGGTTGGAAGAGACCTCCAAGCTCATCCAGCCCAACCTAGCACCCAGCCCTAGCCAATCAACCAGACCATGGCACTAAGTGCCTCATCCAGGCTTTTCTTGAAGACCCCCAGGGACGGTGCCTCCACCACCTGCCTGGGCAGCCCATTCCAATGCCAATCACTCTCTCTGGGAAGAACTTCTTCCTAACATCCAGCCTAGACCTACCCTGGCACAACTTGAGACTGTGTCCCCTTGTTCTATTGCTGGTTACCAGGGAGAAGAGGCCACCCCCCACCTGGCTACAATGCCCCTTTCAGGGAGTTGTAGACAGTAATAAGCTCACCCCTGAGCCTCCTCTTCTCCAGGCTAAACACCCCCAGCTCCCTCAGCCTCTCCTCATAGGATTTGTGCTCCAGGCCCCTCACCAGCTTTGTTGCCCTTCTCTGGACACCTTCCAGCACCTCAACATCTTTCTTGAATTGAGGAGCCCAGAACTGGACACAGTGTTGAAGCATAGCATGAGGTAGTGTTCCTGTGCTGTAGCTTCCATCCATTACTCCTCATCCTATCCCAGGGCACAACTGAGATGAGTTTATCCCTCCTTACTTACCCCCAGCCCTCAGAGATAGCCATTGATCAGATCCCCTCTAATCACAGATCCCCTCTGATCACAGATCCCCTCTAATCACAGATCCCCTCTAATCACAGATCTCCTCTGATCACAGATCCCCTCTGATCAGAGGTCGCTTCTGTGTTGGGCTGAAGACTTCAGCAGAGGAAACAAATTCTCTGGGTGCCTCAAGACATTTGGTACTGCCAGTGCCATGTTATAAATAATGAAGACAGGATGTTTCCTTCAGACTTCAAATGAGAAATCCAGAGGACAACTGATTGAGGAAAAGAGCTATCAACAAGTGTAGCTGCTATTTGAGCTGTAGGCTTGAAAACAAAACTCAGCTGAGCCTTAAAGGATGACAATTTCCTCTTTAATGACTGCAAGCAATTAAACTGGTTTTTGAGACACCTCTTATCAAAATAGTTCCCAGAGGTATTTTAGAGAGCTGGAAGATTCTTTTTTTTTTCCAGGCTGTGATGTCTGCATTTGAGCTTTCCTCTGACTCCCTGAGGCCAAAAGCTCATGAATCATTATGCTACCTGCCCTCTGAGAGAGGCAAGAGGGAATAACTCAGTGGCTGTGGGATGATTCATCCTCTCCTTCTATGAATAGGCACAGTGGTTTTGTTAACTCTAAATCCTCCTCCAGTTCTCCTCTGCAATCCTGCAGATTTGCTTTAGGTAGAGGAGGAAATGGAAAGGGAGAAGAGGTTGACTTGCTGGAGGTTTGGGGTTGGGGTTTTTTGAGTGGAGGAATGGAGGGGGTGGTGTGCATGGGAGGCTGAAAAGCCTCAGCTTCAAACCATTCCCCCTTGGCCTTTCTCTAGATACCCTCAGCAAAAGTCCCTCTGCAGCCTTCCTGCAGGATCCCAGACTGCAATCAGTCTCAACATGATTTCCAAAGAGTTGTCAGAAGAACTGTAAAAAGAAACAACAGAAATATTGCTTTTAAGTTAAGAAGATGAAGAATAGAAACAAGAAGGAGTTTCCTCACTCAAAAAGCACAAATGGAATCTTAGAATTGTAGAAGCAGTCAGGGTTGGAAGGGACCACAAGGATCAGCCAGTTCCAACCCCCCTGCCACAGGCAGGGACACCCTACTCTAGATCAGCCTGGCCAGAGCCTCATACAGCCTGGCCTTAAACATCATGCTGGAGGGCAGGGATCCATCCAGAGGGACCTGGACAGGCTGCAGAGGTGGGCACAAGCCAACCTCAGGAGGTTCAACAAGACCAAGTGCAAGGTCCTGCAGCTGGGTCGAGGCAATGGGAAACTGAATATCATAGGAAGAGAAAAATAAATGAGCATGCATCCTGGGCTGCAGCAAGAGCAGTGTGGGCAGCAGGGCAAGGGAGGGGATTCTGCCCCTTGGCTCTGCTCTCCTCACACCCCACCTGCACTCCTGGGTGCACTTCTGGAGCCCCCAGCACAAGCAGCACATGGAAGTGTTGGAGCCAGTGCAGAGGAGGCCACCAAGATGCTGAGAGGGCTGCAGCAGCTGTGCTGTGAGGAGAGGCTGAGAGAGTTGGGGCTGTGCAGCCTGGAGAAGAGAAGGCTTCCAGGAGCCCTTGGAGTGGCCTTGCAGGGTCTGAAGGGGGCTGCAGGAGGGCTGTAAGGGACTATTGACAAGGTCTTGTAATGAGAGGAGGAGGAGGAATGGGTTTAAAGTGTCAGAGGGGAGATTCAAACTGAATATTAGGAAGAAGTTGTTTTCAGTGAGGGTGGTGAGACACTGGCACAGGTTGCCCAGGGATGTTGTGGAGCACAGCCTCAAAGATCCCATTCTGTGCTTCTGTTCTCCACAACCTCCTTGGAGGTGTTTAAAGCCAGGTTGGATGAGTGGCCTGTTTTAGTGGGAGGTGTCCCTGCCTATGGTGGGGAGTTGGAACTGGCTGAGCTTTGAGATCCCTTCCAACCTAAACCATTCTGTGATTCTATCGTTCTATAAAGGGTGACCTCAAAATGAGAGAGTGTTCCATGGATGGAGGAAAGAGTAATGAGAGCATTTTGGAGGTCGAGTGGTGCCTGCCAGATTCATCCTGCCTGGTTATCAGGCATCTCGATGAGATGCTAAAGAAAACAGCCCCTTCACTGTCACTGTATCAATGTCCTTATTCAGCACTTGCATGATGGATGGGATTAGGAGTACCTGCTGTCATCTGCCCTAGTGGGCTCTCCTCTGTCCCAAGGAAGAGAATGGAAGCTTTATGTAAATAACCATTCTGTGGAACAGGAATGAACCAGGATCAAATTGCAGGTTGATGACTCTTTTTTTTTTTTGGTTCCCCCCCCTCTCCCCCCTTCCCTCTGCAAGATTGTGTTTCCAGTTCACTGTTCTTAGGCCTGTCTGTCTCCTTAAGCCTCTTCTCTGTCTGAGATGGCTATCAATCAGATGGGACCTTGCCAGGAGCACAGCTCAGACAATGAGGTGATTCTCTTAGCCAGAAGGGCTGACCAAGGAGAGGGCTCCTCATGGCTTGCAGCTCTCCAGCATTCCTGGAGGCAGCATGAGGCAACTGGCCTCAAAAAGGAGGCAGAGCCACATTTTCTGTTTGTTAGAGCCACATTTTCTGTTAGAGCCACATTTTCTGTCTGCATGGTTGCCTTCATGACTAAGGAGCAGGGGTCAGAGATGAGTCTGCAGTGTGCCCTGGCAGCCAAGAGGACAAACTGGGTAGAAGTGTGCCCAGAGCAGGGCAGCAAGGCTGGGGAGGGGCCTGGAGCACAGCCCTGTGAGGAGAGGCTGAGGGAGCTGGGGGTGTGCAGCCTGCAGCAGAGGAGGCTCAGGGCAGAGCTCATTGCTGTCTGCAGCTCCCTGAAGGGAGGGTGTAGCCAGGTGGGGTTGGGCTCTTCTGCCAGGCAAACAGCAAGAGAACAAGGGCACACAGCCTCCAGCTGTGCCAGGGGAGGTCTAGGCTGGATGTTAGGAGGAAGTTGTTGCCAGAGAGAGTGATTTTTATTGGAATGGGCTGCCCAGGGAGGTGGTGGAGTCCCCATCCCTGGAGATGTTGAAGCCAAGCCTGGCTGGGGCACTTAGTGCCATGGTCTGGTTGATTGGGTAGGGCTGGGTGCTAGGTTGGACTGGATGAGCTTGGAGGTCACATTCTGTGCTTCTGTGCTCCACAACCTCCCTGGAAGTGTTCAGGACCAGGTTGGATGAGGCCTTGAGCAACCAGTTCTAGTGGGAGGTGTCCCTACCTATGGCACAGGGGGGTTGGAACTGGCTGAGCTTTGAGATCCCTTCCAGCCTAAACCATTCTTTGATTCTATGATTCTGTGACCTTTTATAGAAGTCACCTGAGCACCTTGAGATGGAACAGGCTCTGCTGTTTGGCTGAAGTGAGGTACAGGGCAAGAGCAATCATCAACTAAAAGTCAGAGTCTATAGTTCAGTAACTATCCAGTAGCAAAACTGACATTTTCAAGTCTAGTATAAAAGAAAGGAACAAAAACAATAAGCTGCACCACAAGAGTGATTTTTGGTTTTTTTGAGATATTTACTCTGCTCTGGTGAGATCTCATGTGGAGTGCCAGCTCTGAAGCTCTCAACACAGGAAGGGCACTTGCTCAGCAAGTTTGCTGCTGACACCAAGCTGGGAGGCTTGGCTGATCCAGCTGCAGGCTGTGAGGCCATCCAGAGAGACCTGCACAGACTGAGAGCTGGGCACAGGGCGACCAAATGAGGTTCAACAAGGACAAGTGCAGAGTCCTGCATCTGGGGAGGAATAACAAACTGCACCAGCACAGGCTGGGAGGTGACTGCTGGAGAGCAGCCCTGTGGAGAGGGACCTGGGGGTCTTGGTGGCTAACAAGTTCCCCATGGCACAGCAATGTGCCCTTGTGGCCAAGAAGGCCAATGGGATCCTGGGGTGTGTTAGGAAGAGTGTGTCCAGCAGATCAGGGCAGGTTCTCCTCCCCCTCTACTCTGCCCTGCTGAGACCTCATCTTGAATCCTGTGTTCAGTTTTGGGCTCCCCAGTTTCAGAGGGACAGAGATCTGCTGGAGAGGGTCCAGTGGAGGGCTGTGAGGATGGTGAGGGGACAGGAGGGCATGGCTGATGAGGAGAGGCTGAGGGACCTGGGGCTACTTAGTCTGGAGAAGAGAAGACTGAGAGGGGATTTAATCAATGTCTATAAGTATCTGAGGGCTGCCAGGAGTGGGGGGACAGGCTCTGCTCACTGCTCCCTGGGATAGGACAAGGAGCAATGGATGGAGGCTGCAGCAAAAGAGGTTTCAGCTCAGCACAAGGAGCAACTTCTTGACTGTAAGGGTCCCAGAGCACTGGAATAGGCTCCCCAGAGAGGCTGTGGAGTCTCCTTCTCTGGAGCCTTTCCAGGCTTGTCTGGATGTGTTCCTGTGTGCCCTGAGCTAGATTGTCTGGTCCTGCTGTGGCAGGGGGGTTGGACTCGATGATCTCTTAGGGTCCCTTCCAACCCCTGACATCCTGTGAGCCTGTGACATGGACCTGATGGAGTGAGTCTAAAGGGAAGACCACAAAGATGATCAGAGGTTTGGAGCTGCTCTGCTATGAGGACAGGATGAGGCAGCTGGAAGTGCTCAGTCTGGAGAAGAGAAGGCTCCAGAGAGACCTAATAGCAGTCTGCCAGCACCTGAAGGGGGCTACAAGAAAAGGCTGCAAAGAGACAGGACAAGGAGCAATGATTTGAAATGAGAGCACAGCAAATTGAGAACGGATGTGAGGAGCAAGTTCTGCACCATGAAAGGTGCTGGAACACTGCAACAGATTGCCTGGGGAGGTGGATGCAGCCCTGTGTCTGGAGATATTGAAGGTCAGGCCCTACAAAACATTGAGCAGCCTGATTTAGTCAGTGGAGGATGTCTCTGCTCAGTGCATGGGGGCTGCATTTTTAGAGGTCACTTCCAACCCAAACCATCCTATAATTGTATGATGCTAGGTTTTGTGATGAGTTATGGTAGGAGCTTCTCAAAGTGTAGCTGTCAAAGCTTAACAAAAACAAAACCACTTTGAAATTTCAGCTTCACTTCTGTTTTCTCTGGAATAATCTCCAAACCATTTCCATAAGCTGAGAATCTATTTGGGATTTAGAGGCCCTTGCTAAGCCTGAAAGACTGAGCAAATTGGCCAGACTGCAATTTGTTCCTGAACTGTTCACCTCACCTTGTTTTACTTCTGGCTATGTCTGATTGTTGGTGGGTTGAGGTGGGTTTTCTTTTTGCTGTCTGATGGCTGTCAGGCTTTGTAAACAGTAAGATAAGGCTGGCAAACAGACTGCTGGGGGAGCTGGGAGGCAGTGACATCCACTGCAAATTCCTGACAGTGCCAGGATTCACAAACACAGTACCACAGTACCACAGTATTATTAGGATTGGAAGAGAGCTCACAGATCATCAAGTCCAACCCTTTAGCACAGAGCTCAAGGCCAGACCATGGCACCAAGTGCCACGTCCAGTCCTGCCTTGAACAGCTCCAGGGACGGTGACTCCACCACCTCCCCGGGCAGCCCATTCCAGTGTCCAATGACTCTCTCAGGGAAGAACTTTCTCCTCAACTCCAGCCCAAATTTCCCCTGGCACAGCCTGAGGCTGTGTCCTCTTGTTCTGGTGCTGGCCACCTGAGAGAAGAGAGCAACCTCCTCCTGGCCACAACCTCCCCTCAGGTAGTTGCAGACAGCAATAAGGTCTGCCCTGAGCCTCCTCTTCTCCAGGCTAACCAATCCCAGCTCCCTCAGCCTCTCCTCGTAGGGCTGTGCTCAAGGCCTCTCCCCAGCCTCGTTGCCCTTCTCTGGACACGCTCAAGCATCTCAATGTCCCTCCTAAACTGGGGGGCCCAGAACTGAACACAGCACTCAAGGTGTGGTCTGAGCAGTGCAGAGTACAGGGGCAGAATGACCTCCCTGCTCCTGCTGGCCACACCATTCCTGATGCAGGCCAGGATGCCACTGGCTCTCTTGGCCACCTGGGCACACTGCTGGCTCATGTTCAGGTGGGTATCAATCAGCACCCCCAGATCCCTCTCTGTCTGGCTGCTCTCAGCCACTCCGACCCCAGCCTGTATCTCTGCATGGGGTTGGTGTGGCCAAAGTGCAGCACCCTGCACTTGGAGCCATTGAACCCCATCCCATTGGACTCTGCCCATCTGTGCAGGTGGTCAAGGTCCTGCTGCAGAGCCCTTCTGCCCTCCAACCCAGCCACATCTGCCCCCAGCTTAGTGTCATCTGCAAACTTGCTGATGACTGACTCCATGCCCTCATCCAGATCATCTATGAAGATGTTAAAGGGGATGGGGCCCAGCACTGATCCCTGAGGGACACCACTAGTGACAGCTGCCAGCTGGATGTGGCACCATTCACCACCACTCTCTGGGTCCTGCCCTCCAGCCAGTTCCTAACTTCACATTCATCAACGTTCAGCTACTCACTGCGTGTGAAATGACTCCAGAAATGCACTGAGCATTTAGAGCAAGAGAAAAGAGAAGGAGAAGAAATAGCTGTACCAAGAGACTGGATATGAAGAGGAACTTCACTGAAAGGGTTATCAGGCATTGGAACTCCTGGGGAATGTTGAAGTCCCCATTCCTGGAGGTATTTCTAGCGGGAGGTGTGCCTGCCTATGGTTGGGAACTGGATGATCTTTGAGGACCCTTCCAACCTAAACCATTCTATGATTCTATGATTTAAGGTTTGTGTGGATTTAGTGCTTAGGGACATGGGTTAGTCAAGGATTTGTCAGTGTTAGGACAATGATTAAACTCAATGGTCTTAAAGGGTTTTTCCAATCTAGGCAATTTTGGGACTCTTTAAACAGAAATGAGCCTGGTTTTCATGGCCAGTATCAGTACTGGCACCAGCAGACTACTTGATCCTGTTGGTGGCTGTTCTCCAAATTGCTCTGAATGCAGCTGAACCAAAGTTCATAGAAGCATAGAGTCAGAGGCTCACAGCATCAGAGAATCATAGAATCATAGCATCAGAGCATCATAGAATCATAGCATCAGAGCATCATAGAATCATAGAACCACAGAAACAAAGCATCACAGCATCATAGAATCATAGAATCATAATATCACAGCATCATAGAATCATAGAATCATAGAATCATAGAATCATAGCATCACAGCATCATAGAATCACAGCATCATAGAATCATAACATCACAGCACCTTAGAATCACAGAATCATAGCATCACAGAATCATAACAGCACCATAGAATCACAGAATCATAGCATCAGAGCATCATAGAATCATAAGATCACAGCATCATAGAATCATAGAATCACAGAATCATAGCATCAGAGCATCATAGAATCATAAGATCACAGCATCATAGAATCATAGAATCACAGAATCATAGCATCAGAGCATCATAGAATCATAAGATCACAGCATCATAGAATCATAGAATCACAGCATCAGAGCATCATAGAATCATAGCATCAGAGCATCATAGAATCATAGAACCACAGAAACAAAGCATCACAGCACCACAGAATCATAGAATCATAATATCACAGCATCATAGAATCATAGAATCATAGCATCACAGCATCACAGCATCACAGCATCATAGCATCATAGAATCATAGAACCACAGAAACAAAGCATAACAGCATCATAGAATCATAGAATCATATCATCAGCGCATCATAGAATCATAGAACCACAGAAACAAAGCATCACAGCATCACAGAATCCTAGAATCATATCATCAGAGCATCACAGAATCATAGAACCACAGAAACAAAGCATCACAACATCATAGAATCATAGAATCATAACATCACTGCATCATAGAATTATAGAATCACAGAAACAAAGCATCACAGCATCATAGAATCATATTCACAGCATCATAGAATCACAGAATCATAGCATCATAGAATCATAGAAAAATAGAAACAAAGCATCACAGAACCATAGAAACATAGCATTATAGAATGATAGAAACAGCATCATAGAAACATAGAACCATAGCATCATAGAATCATAGCAGCACAGCATCATAGAATCATTGAAGCATAGAATCTTGGCAACACAGCATCACAGAAACACAGCATCAAAGCATCACAGAATCAAAACCATAGGACCATAGAAACATAGCATCAAACATCATAGAATCAGAATCATAGAATTATAGCATCATAGAATCCTAGAAACATAGCATCATAGAACCATAAAATCAGCATCACAGCATCATAGAATCATAGAAACAAAGCATCACAGCATTGTAGAACCATAGAAACAGAATCATAGTAACATAGCATGATAGAATCATAGCCACATAGCATTACAGCCTCACAACATCCTAGAATCATAGAATCAGAGGATCATAGAATCATAGCATCACAGATTCATAAAACAGCTTGAGTTGGAATGGACCTTAAATGTCATCCAATTCCAACCCCCCTGTCATGGGGGGAGACCTCCCAGTAGCTCAGACATTCATTTTTTTCTGGGAAGACAAGGGAAACACTGACAAATCACTTCCACAAAAACACCCAGGAAGCATTTACCAGCTCTGGAGACTTAAATCTGCTGACCCAAATCCAGAGCATTTGCAAGCAGTTTCAGGTGCAAGTTGCATTCTGCCTAATTTTGAATGTCTTTCCCCACACCACTCTGTGAGTTCTAGTTACAAGGAATGAATGAGATGTTGAGGTGCTGGAAGGTGTCCAGAGCAGGGCAGCAAGGCTGGGGAGGGGCCTGGAACACAAACCCTATGAGGAGAGGCTGAGGGAGCTGGGGGTGTGCAGCCTGCAGAAGAGGAGGCTCAGGGCAGAGCTCATTGCTGTCTGCAGCTCCCTGAAGGGAGGCTGTAGCCAGGTGGGGTTGGGCTCTGCTGCCAGGCACCCAGCAATAGAACAAGGGGACACATCCTCAAGCTGTGCTGGGGCAGGTCTAGGCTGGGTGTTAGGAGGAGGTTGTTGTCCGAGAGAGTGATTGGCATTGGAATGGGCTGCCCAGGGAGGTGGTGGAGTCACAATCACTGGAGGTGTTGAAGCCAAGCCTGGCTGGGGCACTTAGTGCCATGGTCTGGTTGATTGGCCAGGGCTGGGTGCTAGGTTGGAGTGGATGAGCTTGGAGGTCTCTTCCAATCTGCTTGATTCTATGATTCTATGAAATGCAACCAACAGGTTGCCTGTGGATTGTACCTAGCTTGTTGAATTTGACAGACAAGATGTTAGACACGATGGTACGAGCCAGCAGTTTCCTCTTTCAGAAGTCAATTCGTATTTATTTGGGGGGTTATGATGATTGTTTCCTTCCTAAGGCATGGGAAGGATGCATTCCAGCTGGGCTTGCTGGCTTAGAAAGGCAGAGATCGGTGGGAAAACATTAACGCTTCAGGCAGGGCACTTAAAGGCAGACAAAAGAGCTTTTCAGCCTCTTAGGCTGGCGTCCGGTGTCATGGCTCGCAAGTCCCTCAGGGTGGGGCAGACATACTGCTGCAGAACTGCTCCGAGCCGCAGCACCGGCACCGGGAGGGGACTCACAGAGCATGGGCAAAGGAAAAGGCAAAGGCAAGAGAGAAGAGAAGAGAAGAGAAGAGAAGAGAAGAGAAGAGAAGAGAAGAGAAGAGAAGAGAAGAGAAGAGAAGAGAAGAGAAGAGAAGAGAAGAGAAGAGAAGAGAAGAGAAGAGAAGAGAAGAGAAGAGAAGAGAAGAGAAGGGAAGAGGAAGGGAAGAGGAAGGGAAGAGGAAGGGAAGAGGAAGGGAAGAGGAAGGGAAGAGGAAGGGAAGAGGAAGGGAAGAGGAAGGGAAGAGGAAGGGAAGAGGAAGGGAAGAGGAAGGGAAGAGGAAGGGAAGAGGAAGGGAAGAGGAAGGGAAGAGGAAGGGAAGAGGAAGGGAAGAGGAAGGGAAGAGGAAGGGAAGAGGAAGGGAAGAGGAAGAGGAAGGGAAGAGGAAGGGAAGAGGAAGGGAAGAGGAAGGGAAGAGGAAGGGAAGAGGAAGGGAAGAGGAAGGGAAGAGGAAGGGAAGAGGAAGGGAAGAGGAAGGGAAGAGGAAGGGAAGAGGAAGGGAAGAGGAAGGGAAGAGGAAGGGAAGAGGAAGGGAAGAGGAAGGGAAGAGGAAGGGAAGAGGAGGGGAAGAGGAGGGGAAGAGGAGGGGAAGAGGAAGGGAAGAGGAAGGGAAGAGGAAGGGAAGAGGAAGGGAAGAGGAAGGGAAGAGGAAGGGAAAAGGAAGGGAAAAGGAAGGAAAGGAAAGGAGAGGAGAGGAGAGGAGAGGAGAGGAGAGGAGAGGAGAGGAGAGGAGAGGAGAGGAGAGGAGAGGAGAGGAGAGGAGAGGAGAGGAGAGGAGAGGAGAGGAGAGGAGAGGAGAGGAGAGGAGAGGAGAGGAGAGGAGAGGAGAGGAGAGGAGAGGAGAGGAGAGGAGAGGAGAGGAGAGGAGAGGAGAGGAGAGGAAAGGAAAGGAAAGGAAAGGAAAGGAAAGGAAAGGAAAGGAAAGGAAAGGAAAGGAAAGGAAAGGAAAGGAAAGGAAAGGAAAGGAAAGGAAAGGAAAGGAAAGGAAAGGAAAGGAAAGGAAAGGAAAGGAAAGGAAAGGAAAGGAAAGGAAAGGAAAGGAAAGGAAAGGAAAGGAAAGGAAAGGAAAGGAAAGGAAAGGAAAGGAAAGGAAAGGGAGGGGAAAGGGAGGAGAGGAGAGGAGAGGAGAGGAGAGGAGAGGAGAGGAGAGGAGAGGAGAGGAGAGGAGAGGAGAGGAGAGGAGAGGAGAGGAGAGGAGAGGAGAGGAGAGGAGAGGAGAGGAGAGGAGAGGAGAGGAGAGGAGAGGAGAGGAGAGGAGAGGAGAGGAGAGGAGAGGAGAGGAGAGGAGAGGAGAGGAGAGGAGAGGAGAAATAAAAGGAAAAGAATAGAGGCGTGGAGAGGAGAGGCTCAGAGATAAGAGGCTGAAAGAGGAGGGGGGAGAAAAGAAAATGAGTCCTATGAATTCTTCCATACCAAAATCTCTCAGTGCATAACAAGAACAAATAAAACTGCTGCAGGGTACCAGGGTCTGCTGCAGTTGGGACTTTTCTTCAGCTTGCAGTGGTGGCTTGAGTCAAAAAAAGATCAACTCCAGAGGAGTGTTAATGTTTCTGTTGGGTTCTTCTTGCTGATAAGTACCTCAATGTGATGGCTGTGCCCTACACAGCCATGTGCATAACACACACAGTGTAAAAGACAATAAGCACTTACTGAAGAGACAATCTCCTATTGCTTTGCTTGGAAATATCCTAGCCAGGGCACCTTCAGGTCCTGATTTGAAGTTTAACTTCTACTGTGACTGCATGCACTCAAATTCTGTGAAGAATTTAATCTGTGGCTAAGTTTACCAACAGCTGCAACACTTTTGCTATGAGGAGAGACTGAGGGAGTTGGGGCTGCTCAGTCTGGAGAGGAGAAGGCTCCCAGGTGACCTTAGTGTTACCTTTCACTATCTAAAGAGGGCTGCAAGAAAGCTGCAGAGGAACTTTTTAGGCTGTCAGGTAAAGATAGGACTGGGAGGAATGGAACCAAGCTGGAAATGGGGAGATGCAGAGTGGATGTTAGGCAGTTGTTGAGCATGGGAGTGGTGAGAGGCTGGAATGGATTGCTCAGGGAGGTGGTTGAGGACCCATGGCTGGAGGTGTTTAAGGCCAGGCTGGATGGGGCTGTGGACAGCCTGATCTAGGGTGAGGACTATGGGGGAGGAGTTGGAACTGTCTGATCCTTGTGGTCCCTTCCAACCCTGACTGATTCTATGATTCCATGATTCTATGGTTCTATGTCAAGTCCAGACCTTCATTTAGACCTGCACCATTTCAGCTAGAGCTGCTTAAGTACAGTGCAAAACATGAGCAGAGGTAGTGACATCAAAACGACCTCTCCCTCTTAGTTTTAAATGCAGGAGGTTAGAATCTGACTTTTGCTTTTTGGGAAGCTTAATATCATAGGAAGAGAAAAATGAATGAGCATGCATCCTGGGCTGCAGCAAGAGCAGCTTGGGCAGCAGGGCAAGGGAGGGGATTCTGCCCCTTGGCTCTGACCTCCTCACATCCCTGACTGATTCTGTGATTCTATCTAATTCAGAAATAGTTTTGTTTTGCTCTTCCAGTAGACATCATACACAGAGTCACACACTGAATGCTAGGGATTGGAAAGGAACCTCCAAAGCTCATCCAGTCCAACCCTCTTGCCACAACAGAATCAGCTAGAGCAGGTCACACGGGAATGTCTCCTTGTGGTTTTGAATGTGTCCAGAAGAAGAGACTCCACAACCTCTGTGGGCAGCCTGTTTCAGGGCTCTGCCACCCTTACAGTGAAAAAGCTTTCACTGATGTTCACTTTCTGTGCTCCACCTTGCACTCTTGTCCTGTCATTGGGCATCTCTGTGGCTCTGTGCTGGGCTCTTTCAAGCAGTTCCCTGAGGTCCTTCTTAGAATCATAGAATCACAGAATCATAGAAACATAGAATCAACCAGGTTGGAAGAGACCTCCAAGATCATCCAGTCCAACCTATCACCCTGCCCTCTCCAATCAACCAGACCATGGCACTAAGTGCCTCATCCAGGCTTTGCTTGAAGACCCCCAGGGACGGTGCCTCCACCACCTCCCTGGGCAGCCCATTCCAATGCCAATCACTCTCTCTGGCAACAACTTCTTCCTAATATCCAGCCTAGACCTACCCTGGCACAACTTGAGACTGTGTCCCCTTGTTCTATTGCTGGTTACCTGGGAGAAGAGGCCATCCCCCACCTGGCTACAATGCCCCTTCAGGTAGTTGTAGACAGTAATAAGATCACCCCTGAGCCTCCTCTTCTCCAGGCTAAACACCCCCAGATCCCTCAACCTCTCCTGAGCTGTGCTCCAGGCCCCTCACCAGCTTTGTTGCCCTTCTCTGGACATGTTCCAGCACCTCAACATCTTTCTTGAACTGAGTGGCACAGAACTGGACACAAAATTCCAGATGTGGCCTCACCAGGGCAGAGATTCAATTCTTTTTAGCTTAAAGAGCTAAGCCCAAAATCTAAAAGAGAATTCCAAGTGAATTCAAGCTTTGTCCACATAAAACTCTTAAATCAAGGGCTTTGGAATACAGATGAGATTCACAGATTGCATTGGGTTGGAAGGGACCCACAAAGCTCATCCTGTCCAATCCCCAGGCATCCCATTTTGTATTCATATAGAGTGTGAACTGGTAATGTAGTTTCAAGGTGCAAAGAGCATTTTGCTGGCTCTTTCATCTCATGCAAAGTCAGAAACCAAAAGGAAAGGCATAGGAAGTTTCATGGAGGTCCAGGCTGGATGTTAGGAGGAAGTTGTTGGCAGAGAGAGTGATTGGCATTGGAATGGGCTGCCCAGGGAGGTGGTGGAGTCACCATCCCTGGAGGTGTTGAAGCCAAGCTTGGCTGAGGCACTTAGTGCCATGGTCTGGTTGATTGGGCAGGGCTGGGTGCTAGGTTGGGCTGGATGAGCTTGGAGGTCTCTTCCAACCTGCTTGATTCTGTGATTCTATGGAAACATGAGAGAATTTTTAACCCCGTTAGGGTGACAGAACACTGGCACAAGCTGCCCAGGAGGGTCGTGGAGTCTCCATCTCTGGAGGTATTCAAAACTCACCTGAATGTGTTCCTGTGTGATCTGCTGTAGGTGATCCTGCTCTGGCAGGGGGCTGGGGCTGGGTGAGCTTTCAAAGCCCCCTCCAGCCCCTGACATTCTGTGATTCTGTGAAAAACTAATAAGGCAGCTTGCTGGCTGGGTCTCAAACATGTCCAGGAGGAAGCCAAACCCCACTTGCTTGGTTGTACAACAGCAAACCTGAGCTAAAGGATGCTCTAAATCAACAACATCAGTAACAGGTCACTTAACAGCTTCTGTTGTCAAGATGAAAGAGGTCTGTGTCATGCAGGCATGCAGACACAAGCCCAAGTGTCGTGTCATCATAACCTCTTTAGATGCTATGCTTGGAATGAAGAACAAACGCACTCATATTGCAGCTCTTCTTTTTCTCCCTTCTTTTTTACCCCCCCCCCCTTATTTTTTCCTTTATTTTTTATTACTTTTTTTTTCTTTTTCTTTTCCTTTCTTTTTTCCCCTTCCTTTCTTCTCCCTTCTTTTATTTTTTCCTTCCCCCCCTTTTATTCTTTTGTTTATTTCTTCTTTTTTCCTATTTTGACCTTTCTTTTTTTTCCTTTCTTTTTTTCCTTTTCTCTTTCCTATTTTTCCTTTATTTTCCCCTTTTCTTTTACTTTTCCTTTATTTTTTACCCCTTTCTTTTATTTTTCCTTGCCTTTCCCCCCTTTATTTATCCATTTTTTTTCTGTTTTTCCTTTGTTTTCCTTTGATATTTTTCCTTTGTTTTCCTTTGGTATTTTTCCTTTCTTTTCTTTTTATTCCTTTCTTTTATTTTTCTTTTTTTCCCCTTTTATTTTTCCCTTTGTTTTCTTTTTTCTTTTTTTTTTCTTTCCTTTTCCCCTTTTATTTTTCCCTTTGCTTTTAATTTTGTTTCCTTTCTTTTTTTTTCCCTTCCCTTTTCCTCTTTTTTGTTTTTCTTTTATGTTTTTTCCTTTATTCCTTTTCTTTTGTTTTTCCTTCATTTTCCCCTTTCTTTTATTTTTTCTTTCTTTTTTTCCTCCTTCCTTTTTTTCCTTTATTTTCCTTTCTTTTTTCCTATCTTTTTTCTTTGTTTTTTTTTCTTTCCCTTTTATTTTCTATTTTCTCCTTTCTTTTTTCCCCTTTATTTTTTCTTTTCTATTTTTTCCTTTCTTTCTTTTCCCTTTATTATTTCTTTTCTCTTTTTTTCCTTTCTTTTTTCCCCCTTTCTTTTTTCTTTTCAATTTTTTTCCTTTCTTTTTATTCCCTTTATTTTTCTCTTTTTTCTTTTTTTTACCTTTCTATTTTCTTTTCTGTTTTTTCATTTTTTCCCTTTTCTTTTATTTTTCCTTTTTTTCCCCCTTTATTTTACTTTTCCTTTATTTTTTCCCCTTTATTTCTCTTTTTTTCTATTTTCTCCTTTCTTTTTTCCCCTTTATTTTTTCTTTTCTATTTTTTCCTTTCTTTCTTTTCCCTTTATTATTTCTTTTCTCTTTTTTCCTTTCTTTTTTCCCCCTTTCTTTTTTCTTTTCATTCTTTTCCTTTCTTTTTATTCCCTTTATTTTTCTTTTTTTCTTTCTTTTTTTTTACCTTTCTATTTTCTTTTCTGTTTTTTCATTTTTTCCTTTTATTTCATTTTTCCTTTTTTCCCCCCTTTATTTTATTTTTTCCTTTATTTTTCCCCTTTATTTCTCTTTTTTTCCCTTTCTTTTTTTTTTCTTTTTTTTTTCCCTCTTTCTTTCTTTTTTTGTCCTCTTGAGAAAAATCACAAAGGGACCAGAGATGGTCTTACCAGAGAAATTAAAATCACTTCTATCTGGCTTTGGACTGCCCACTCTGTGTTTCCTTAATATTAAATTAGCCCTATCACTATGATAAATAATTCTCCCCTCATGCTGTGTGGATTTATTTCCCTTCTCAGGAGGCTCTAAGCCCACCTCTCTGTACCCAGGCATTGCAATCATTCCTGCATCAGGACATGAGAAATGAGAGGCTTTGAGCTGCCCTAGGTAAGGCTGCTAACAAAGTGCTGATGTATGGTGACCCACATGGGGAAGGTCATCTAATGCACACCACCTGCACGGTTCTGCTTATCATCTCAAACTGAAATCCCTCTGATTCCCCTCCCCCCCATCCCCTCTCCATCCTGGCTTCAGCTGGATGTTGCTCTGTCATTAAAGGCAAATAAATTACACTTCTCAGCATCCTGAGCTGGATGAGTTTTGGTTTTAATAAGCATTTCCAGCCTCAACCCCAGTTTGACTCAGGGTATGGTGCTGTGTGTGGTGCCTGCTGTTCTCTCAGCTGGGGAGGGGACACCACGCAAGAGCAATTTGCCTGCAGACAGCATTCACTCTCTCCAGCTCCTGGCAATAAAAAGGAAGAAATGGGATGAATGACTGGCCAGGGAAAAAGAAAAAGCATCTCAGCTGCTTGTCTTCAGCCACCTGGCCATCACAGCAGGCAGGAAGCTTGAAAAGAAGACGAGAAGCAAACAAAATTAAAGCAGGAGAGTTGGTTGGAAGCCATGAGTTGGATGGCAGAGGTAAAAGGCTGAGCCTCTGGCTGTTAGTCAAAGGTTAGGCATGCTGGCACCTGCTGCAGCTCACTTAGTGGGAAAGGGAAAAGAAGAAAAATCTCCCCCTTTAATTTACAGCTTGAGGAAATGTAGCAGGCACCACCAGGCTTTGCCTCCTGATGTCTGGAGTCCTGCTTTGCATCAGCTTCCATGTCACTGGTGAGTTGCAGGCTGCTGTTAGTGGTTTGGCATCCCTCTGCTGATACTTGTAGCTCTTGCATGGGTCTGGTTTGTGCTGGAAGGAGCTCTGGGGTCATCATCTTGTTGCTGTGTATTTAGATATTTTTCTGGACAGAACCATAGAATGAGTCAGGGTTGGAAGGGACCACAAGGATCAGCCAGTTCCAACCCCCTTGCCATGGGCAGGGACACCTCACACTAGATATTCAGCTTCCCAAAAAGCAAAAGTCAGATTCTAACCTCCTGCATTTAAAACTAAGAGGGAAAGGTCGTTTTGATGTCACTACCTCTGCTCATGCTTTGCACTGTACTTTAGCAGCTCTAGCTGGAGTGATGCAGCTCTAAATGAAGGTCTGGACTTGACATAGAACCATAGAGTCATGGAATCATAGAATCAGTCAGGGTTGGAAGGGACCACAAGCATCAGCCAGTTCCAAACCCTCTGCCATGCCCAGGGACACCTCACCCTAGATCAGGCTGTCCACAGCCCCATCCAGCCTGGCCTTAAACACCTCCAGGGATGAAGCTTCCACCACCTCCCTGGGCAACTCATTCCAGCCTCTCACCACCCTCATGCTGAGCAACTTCTTCCTCACCTCCACTCTGCATCTTCCCATTTCTAGCTTGGCTCCATTCCCCCCAGTGCTATCCCTACCTGGCAGACTAAAAAGTCCCTCCTGAGCAGTCCTGGTAGGGCATAAACCTGCCAGGTCAGTTTAGTCCTTGCTCTCCTCCTTCTGTTGTGGGGAATCCTGGGGAAGTTAAGTCAGATGAGCAAAGCCTTGAGGGTTAGAGGGCTTAGCACCACATTGGCTAGGGCTGGGTGCTAGGTTGGACTGGATGAGCTTGGAGATCTCTTCCAACCTGCTTGATTCTATGATTCTGATATGCTTAGTACAGCAGTCTCAAGGCTGGCAGCTCTAACATAACTCAGCCTGTGGCCTGTTGAAGTCTTCTCTTTGAAATATCCTCTGGTTGATTCTATGATTCGATGTCAGGTGTCTTGTGCTGCCCTCACCGTGCCTGCATGGTCAAAGGAGGCAGCAAGCTGTGAATTCATTGGCCAGCACAATGCTGCTAGTGCCTATTGGCCAGCTGGATTTTCAAACTGCAGTATTTAAAGGGAGGTGATTTAGAACCTGTGCCTCTCTGCATTCAGCCTTTCTGCTGCCTGCCTTTTATGCTGAGCCTCTCTGCCATTCACAGCTCCTTAACCAGGAATCAAGGTGGCCACGGGTATGCAGCTTGCACCTGCCAGCTCAGCAGCAACTCAGCAACTCCTTCTCTCTGCCTGGAATATTTTGTGTTTCACCCTAGGATCATTATCACAGTATCACAGTATCTCAGTATCACAAGGGTTGGAAGAGACCTCACAGACCATCAAGTCCAACCCTTTACCACAGAGCTCAAGGCCAGACCATGGCACCAAGTGCCACGTCCAGTCCTGCCTTGAACAGCTCCAGGGACGGCGACTCCACCACCTCCCCGGGCAGCCCATTCCAGTGTCCAATGACTCTCTCAGGGAAGAACTTTCTCCTCACCTCCAGCCTAAACTTCCCCTGGTGCAGCCTGAGGCTGTGTTTGAAAGCATCTTTGGTACAGGAGACTTAGGGACCAAAGAGCATGGTGAGTACATCTGCTGGAGTGAATGCCAAAACTTCACAAGCATAGTTAGAATTATTCCTGGTTTGCACTGCTCAGCCCATACCCTGAGTGCTGTGTCCAGTTGTGGGCTCCTGAATTGAAGAGAGATGTTGAGGTGCTGGGAGGTGTCCAGAGAAGGGCAACAAGGCTGGGGAGGGGCCTGCAGCAGAGCCCTATGAGGAGAGGCTGAGGGAGCTGGGGGTGTTTGGCCTGCAGAAGAGGAGGCTCAGGGCAGAGCTCATTGCTGTCTGCAGCTCCCTGAAGGGAGGCTGTAGCCAGGTGGGGTTGGGCTCTTCTGCCAGGCAACCAGCAACAGAAGAAGGGGACACATCCTCAAGCTGTGCCAGAGGAGGTCTAGGCTGGGTATTAGGAGGAAGTTGTTGTCAGAGAGAGTGACTGGCATTGGAATGGGCTGCCCAGGGAGGTGGTGGAGTCACTGTTCCTTGAGATGTTGAAGCCAAGCCTGGCTGAGGCACTTAGTGCCATGGTCTGGTTGATTGGCTAGGGCTGGGTGCTAGGTTGGGCTGGATGAGCTTGGAGGTCTCTTCCAACCTGCTTGATTCTATGATTCTAATTTTGCATTACTATTTTCCAAGTTCTGGTTGTTTAAACTCTTTAGTTCTGTGCAATTCCTTCCTGTCAACTGAAAACCCAATGCATCCCAGGGAATTGCCCCAAAACTTGAATATTAATAATACAATTAATATTCATACAGAAATTAATATTCATAACTAACAACTGATTGCTATTTCCCACTACACTAGCTATCTTGTAGCCCCCTTCAGATACTGAAAGGCCACAATAAGGTCACCTGGGAGCTTTCTCCTCTCCAGACTGAGCAGCGCCAACTACCTCAGTTTGTCCTCACAGCAGAGCAGCTCCAGCCCTCTGCTCATGCTCATGGCCTTGCTCTGGACATCTTCCAGCACCTCCACATCCCTCTTGTCCCAGGGGCTCCAGCACTGGATGCAGAACTCCAGGTGGGGTCTCAGCAGTGTGCAGCAGAGGGGCAGGATCACTTCCCTGGCCCTGCTGCCCACACTGCTCTTGCTGCAGGCCAGGCTCTGGTTGCTCTCTGTGCTGCCAGAGCACACTGACAGCTCAGACTAAGCTTCTCCTCCACCAGCACCCCCAAGTCCCTCTCCTCAGAGCTGCTTTCAAGACAGACCCAGACCCAGCCTAGATTGGTGCTTGGGATTGCTTCAACCCAACTGCAGAGCTTTGCACTTGGTCTTGTTGAACCTCCTGAGCTTGGCTTGTGCCCACCTCTGCAGCCTGTCCAGGTCCTTCTGGATTGATCCCTGCCCTCCAGCCTGGCTGCTGCACCACACAGCTTAGTGTGCTCAGCAAACTTGCTGAGGCTGCACTCAGTGCCTCTATCCATGGCACTGACATCTGACAGGTTTGGAAGTGCTCCAGAGCCATGCAAAATGGTTAACCTAAAGGTAGAGGCTTGGACTTGTCCTGAAATGATTTTGTGATTCTATGACAACAAGGAGATCATTTTTTTTCAGGGAAGGGTAAAACTGAGGCAGGAGGCAAAAAAAAAATGACACTTCTAGATCAATTTCTCTGTTTCTGGCAGGGATGACATTCCCATTCCTTAGCTTTGGCAGCTATTCCAGGCACTGATGTTGTTTCTTGGTGTTCTGCAGATGAAGAAGGCCTCAGGAACAAGAAGATACGTAGCTAATTCAATGCAGGAATATCTTCTTCTTGCCAGCTTACAAGAGCTGGCTGAGGCAGGCAAAATCTTCATTTAGGAGTTATCTACTGTCACAGCCACCAGCCACCCATAACTGACTCCCCACATAGAATCATAGAATCATAGAATCAAGAAGGTTGGAAGAGACCTCCAAGCTCATCCAGTCCAACCTAGCACCCAGCCCTAGCCAATCAACCAGACCATGGCACTAAGTGCCTCATCCAGGCTTTTCTTGAAGACCCCCAAGGACGGTGCCTCCACCACCTCCCTGGGCAGCCCATTCCAATGCCAATCACTCTCTCTGTGAAGAACTTCTTCCTAACATCCAGCCTAGACCTAACCCTGGCACAACTTGAGACTGTGTCCCCTTGTTCTGTTGCTGGTTGCCTGGGAGAAGAGGCCACCTCCCACCTGGCTACAATGCCCCTTCAGGTAGTTGTAGACAGTAATAAGATCACCCCTGAGCCTCCTCTTCTCCAGGCTAAACACCCCCAGCTCCCTCAGCCTCTCCTCATAGGATTTGTGCTCCATGCCCCTCACCAGCTTTGTTGCCCTTCTCTGGACACCTTCCAGCACCTCAACATCCTTCTTGAATTGAGGGGCCCAGAACTGAACACAGCACTCAAGGTGTGGCCTGACCAGTGCTGAGCACAGGGGCAGAATAACCTCCCTTGTCCTGCTGGCCACACTGTTCCTGATGCAGGCCAGGATGCCATTGGCTCTCTTGGCCACCTGGGCACACTGCTGCCTCATCTTCAGCCTACTCTCTATCAGTACCCTCAGGTCCCTCTCCTCCTGGCTGCTCTCCAGCCACTCAGTCCCCAGCCTGTAGTGCTGCTTGGGGTTGTTGTGGCCAAAGTGCAGAACCCTGCACTTGGCCTTGTTAAATCTCATCCCATTGGCCTCTGCCCACCCATGCAGCCTGTCCAGGTCCCTCTGCAGGGCTCTCCTACCCTCCAACAGCTCCACACCTGCTCCTAGCTTGGTGTCATCTGCAAACTTACTGATGCTGGACTCAATGCCCTGAGCAGTGAAAGTGATGTAAGCCTTCTCATATTAGCTTTAAAACTCTATTTCATGCCACCACATATCCCTTTATGTTTTAGTTGCTGGAGCAAGAGTGAAGAGTGATTGCTTTCTCTTCTCTATTTAAATCCCTTCCATTTCTGGAGAGGTTCCAGGATATTTTTTTCCTCTCCTTCAAGTTCTCTCATTTGATCAGCATCCATCCAAGTAAGATTGATTGTGACAGGTTTATAGATTGGTGGAATGGGTTGGATTGGAAAGGACCTGAAAGCTCATCCAGTTCCAACCCCTCTGCCATAGGCAGGGAGACCTCCCACTAGCCCAGGTTGTTCAGGGTCTCATTCAACCTGGCCTTGAACTCCCCAGGCAAGGGGCATCCATGACCTCCTTGGGCAAACTGTCCCAATGTATTCCTGCTCGCTCTCACTGTAAGGAATTTCCTCCTTCTTATTCAATAGCCACAGCTTACCCTGTTGGGCTTTTCTTCTCTCAACCAGGCAGTCAGCAGAGTTACAGGAGCTTCAAAGAGGGACACTGTTGAGAATCAAGTCCACTGTTGTGCTGATAGCAGAAAACCCTCATTTTCATTTCCAGAGTTCCAGGTTATCCCAGAGTCCCTAAAAAGAGCTACAGAGACCAAGATGTTCATTTAGCTGTCCTACTCACAGCTTAAACTGCTTGTTTCAGTCAGCTCCAAGTAGTGATTACTACAAATGGATTGAGCTGGGCTTGGGTTTGGAGATAATCTTAATCAAAATTACTTACCCAGGTTTATAAGAGGGCTATGGAGGTGCTGGAAGGTGTCCAGAGAAGGGCCATGAGGATGAGCAGAGGGCTGGAGCTGCTCTGCTGTGAGGAGAGACTGAGGGAGTTGGGGCTGTGCAGTCTGGAGAGCAAAAGGCTCCCAGGTGACCTTAGTGTGACCTTTATGTATCTTAAGGGTGCTCCAAGAAAGCTGGAGAGGGACTTTTTAGGATGTCAGGATAGGACTGGGGAGAATGGAACCAAGCTGGAAATGGAGAGATTCAGAGTGGATGTTAGGGAGAAGTTGTTCAGCATGAGGGTGGTGACAGACTGGAAAGGGTGGCACAGAGATGTGGTGGAAGCTTCATGCCTGGAGGTGTTTAAGGCCAGGCTGGATGAGGCTGTGGACAGGCTGATCCAGTGTGAGGTGTCCCTGGGCACGGCAGGGGGAGTGGAACTGCATGATCCTTGTGGTGCCTTCCAACCCTGACTGATTCTGTGTTCCTTTGATTCTACTCAGAACATTTTATCCTGAAATCATAGAATGCACTGAGTTGGAAGGAACCTTTTAAGGTCATCTAGTCCAGCCTCCTGCAGTAAGTATGGACAAGCCCAGCTAGATCAGGTTGCTCAGAGTCCCACTAAGCCTGGTCTTAGAGGTCTCCAGAGATGTGGCCTCCACCACCTCCCTGGGCAGCCTGTTCTAGAGTTCTGGCACTCTCACAGGGAAAAAAATCCTGCTTATATTTCCATGGAATTTCCTATGGCTCAGCTTCCAGCCAGTGCCCCTTGGCCTGGCACTGGGCATCACCCAGCAGAGCCTGGCTCCAGCCTCCTGCCACTCACCTGCACATCTTGAGAACCATTGCTCAGGCTCCTCTTCTCCCAGCAGCACAGCCTCAGCTCCCTCAGGTTCTCCTCCTAACAGAGATGTTCCATTCCCTTTAGCAGCCTTTAGCTGGGATGTCTCTCTTGACCTAGGTGGCCCAGAACTGGACACAGCACTCCAGCTGTGGCCTCACCAGGGCAGAGTAGAGGGGCAGGAGAACCTCTCTCAACCTCCTACCCACAGCCCTTCTAATCCACCCCAGACTGGCATTGCCCCTCCTGGCCAGCAGAGCACATTGCTGGCTCATGCTCACCCTCCCATACACCAGAACCCCCAGATCCTTTTCTCTTTCACTGCCTTCCAACAGCTCAGTCCCCAACCTATCCTGCTCCCTGGGGTTGTTCTTTCCCAGTACCAGACTCTCCCTTGCCCTTTCATTCCATTTCTCCCTGCCCACCCCTCCGGCCTGTCCCAGTCTGGCTGAATGGCAGCACAGCCTTCTGCTGTGGCAGCCACTGCACCCAGCTTGGTGCCATCAGCAAACTTGCTGTCTGTGCCATCAGCCAGGTCATTGATGAATATCTTGTCCAGAAGTGGTCCCAGTACTGATCCCTGTGGGACCCCACTAGTCACAGGCCTCCAACTGGACTCCATCCCATTGACCACAACTCTCTGGCTTCTTTCCTTCACAGTATCATCAGGGTTGGAAGAGACCTCACAGATCATCAAGTCCAACCCTTTACCACAGAGCTCAAGGCCAGACCATGGCACCAAGTGCCACGTCCAATCCTGCCTTGAACAGCTCCAGGGACGGCGACTCCACCACCTCCCCGGGCAGCCCATTCCAGTGCCCAATGACTCTCTCAGGGAAGAACTTTCTCCTCACCTCCAGCCTAAATCTCCCCTGGCGCAGCCTGAGGCCGTGTCCTCTTGTTCTGGTGCTGGCCACCTGAGAGAAGAGAGCAACCTCCTCCTGGCCACAACCTCCCCTCAGGTAGCTGTAGACAGCAATAAGGTCTGCCCTGAGCCTCCTCTTCTCCAGGCTAACCAATCCCAGCTCCCTCAGCCTCTCCTCGTAGGGCTGTGCTCAAGGCCTCTCCCCAGCCTCGTTGCCCTTCTCTGGACACACTCAAGCATCTCAATGTCCCTCCTAAACTGGGGGGCCCAGAACTGAACACAGCACTCAAGGTGTGGTCTAAGCAGTGCAGAGTGCAGGGGCAGAATGACCTCCCTGCTCCTGCTGGCCACACCATTCCTGATGCAGGCCAGGATGCCACTGGCTCTCTTGGCCACCTGGGCACACTGCTGGCTCATGTTCAGGTGGGTATCAATCAGCACCCCCAGATCCCTCTCTGTCTGGCTGCTCTCAGCCACTCCCACCCCAGCCTGTATCTCTGCATGGGGTTGTTGTGGCCAAAGTGCAGCACCCTGCACTTGGAGCTACTGAAGCCATCCCCTTGGACTCTGCCCATCTGTCCAGGCGGTCAAGGTCCTGCTGCAGAGCCCTTCTGCCCTCCAACCCAGCCACATCTGCCCCCAGCTTGGTGTCATCTGCACACTTGCTGATGACTGACTCCATGCCCTCATCCAGATCATCTATGAAGATGTTAAAGGGGATGGGGCCCAGCACTGATCCCTGAGGGACACCACCAGTTCCCAATCCACCTCACTGCTTGAGCACCCAAACCACACCACCTCAGTTAACCTGGAGGATGCTGTGGGAGGCAGTGCTAAACACTTTACTGAAATCAACATTGGCCACAACAGATTGCCCAAGGAGGTGATTGAGGTCTCACCCCTAGAGACATTCAAGGTCAGGCATGATAGGAGCTCTGAGCAGCCTGGTCTAGGTGGAGATGTGGCTGCTGGCTGCAGGGGGGGTTGGACTGGATGACCTTTAAAGGTCCCTTCCAACCCAGTGCATTCCACGATTCTTCCCTCTCCCAGAAACCTGCTCCTTAATGCTTCACCCTGCTCTGGCACTGCCTAATCCTCTGACAAGCCAATTCAGGTCACTGGGCTGGCAGCAAATAAGCCAAGCAGAAAGAATGGAATCTTTTCCTGTCAGCTTAATAAACAAAATTGAATCAGCAAAGAATCTGCTGAGTAGAAGGTGCTGAGATGGTGCAGGCAGAGAAAAGAACAAGCCCAAGCAATCAGGAGAAGGGCAGACTCTTTCCAGTTGATAAATGAGCTCAGCCTGTCCTGTTGAACTGCATGGCCACTTGTCAAGAGCCATGACACAAGAAAGGACAAAATCCTCCTTTTTTATTTTTTTTTTCCTGCTGGCTGTGGATGTTGAAAGCAGAAAAGCACTTTGGAGACTCAGACTTAGCACCCACTCATCTCCCAGAAATTGGGATAATCTGGAACCCCTCAAAGCACCCCAGTCAGGTGTAACACACAGGCTTTGTCCAGCCCTTGGAGAAGGGCAAGGAGGCTGGGGAAGGGTGTGGAGAAGAGGTTTTGTGAGGAGCAGCTGAGGGAAGAGAGGCTGTTTAGTGTGGAGAAAAGGAGGCTGAGGGGAGGCCTCATTGCTCTCTACAGGTCTCTGAAAGGATGTTGGAGCCAGGAGGGGCTTGGTCTCTTCTCTCAAGTAAGAAGTGATAGGACAAGAGGAAATCACAGGCTCACAGGATGTCAGGGGTTGGAAGGGACCTAAAGAGATCATCACATCCACCCCCCCCCCCCGCAACAGCAGGACCATCCAATCTAGTTCAGGGCACAGAGGAACACATCCAGACAGGCCTGCAAAGGCTCCAGAGAAGGAGACTCCACAACCTCTCTGGGCAGCCTGTGCCAGTGCTCTGGGACCCTTCCAGTCAAGAAGTTCCCCCTTGTGCTGAGCTGAACCTCCTGTGCAGCAGCTTCCATCCATTGCTGCTTGTCCTATCCCAGGGAGCAGTAAGCAGAGCCTGTCCCGTTCATCGTCCGTCCCCCCCCCTCCTGACCTCCAGCCCTCAGATAGTTACAAGCAATAAGGATGTGATGATTTGAGTGTTTCCTGCCCCCCACACTTTGTAAAACCACCCAGACTAGACTCAGCAGCTCTGGGAATTGAATGAAGCTTATATTTGCAGCTTAGCTCAATATACAAGCAAAGTTACAATACATACAGGAATAGACAAGTTAAAAGTAATACAGAAACACAACAGCCCTTCCAGAATCCAGAGTCCCCAGGAGGGGCTCCCAACCTCCCTTCCACCTTCTCTCACCTCTCTACCTTACCCCAGACTTTGCCTTATGTTCAAGGTAGTTTGGAGGGTTGGCCAGGGGGGTTAGGAAGCAGATGGTTTAGTTACACAGTCAGCAGGTTAGGTTAGAGAGAAAAGTTCAGCCCAAAGCCCAGACAGAGAGAGACTCTGTTATCTGTGTTCTTGTTCTTATCCATCTCAGCAAGCCTATGAGTGCAGCAGACAACAGCATTGGCTCCCTTTCACAGCCTAGCATCTAATTCTTCTCACCAACACGTTCTAGATAGGCTCAAACTAGCAAACCAGTGCAAGCTATCACCCAGCCCTAGACAGTCAACCAGACCATGGCACTAAGTGCCCCAGCCAGGCTCCTCTTAAACACCTTCAGGACAACGACTCCACCACCTCCCTGGGCCGCCCATTCCAATGCCAATCACTCTCTCTGACAACAACTTCCTCCTAATATCCAGCCTAGACCTCCCCTGGCACAGCTTGAGGCTGTGTCCCCTTGTTCTGTTGCTGGGTGTCTGGCAGAAGAGCCCAACCCCACCTGGCTACAGCCTCCCTGCAGGCAGCTGCAGACAGCAATGAGCTCTTCCCTGAGCCTCCTCTTCTGCAGGCTGCACACCCCCAGCTCCCTCAGCCTCTCCTCACAGGGCTCTGCTCCAGGCCCCTCCCCAGCCTTGTTGCCCTTCTCTTGACACCTTCCAGCACCTCAACATCTCTATCTTTTCCAACAAAATCAATTCTCTGATCCTATTTTTAGTTTAACACAGTTGCAGCAATCCAGTTCGTGTCCTCGCCACCAATCTAAGCTGCCTGGTAGTCAGCAGGGTAATTTTCTGCCAAGAAACACAAACCATGTGGCTGGTTTACATTACTAAATGGAATAGAACTCTGTAGATACATTTATTTCACAGAGAGCACAGAGAAGTATTTAACTACAACAGCCTGGGTTTTGGAGAGGCAGCTATGAGGCTGGGGAAATGATTTTTTTCTCTCCCTGGCTTAGTCTCTATTCACTGCTTGAGCTTAGCACAGTTTCCTGGGCAGTAAGGTGTGATTGATAGAATCCTAGAATCAGTCAGGGTTGGAAGGGACCACAAGGATCATCTAATTCCAACCCCCCTGCCATGGCCAGGGACACCCTACCCTAGAGCAGGCTGCACACAGCCTCATCCAGCCTGATTCACTGTGAACTCTGGGACATAGTTCACAGGGTCACAGAATGCTAGGAGTTGGAAAAGACCTCCAGAAATCATCAAGTCCAGCCCCCCTGTCAGAGCAGGATCATAAAATGTAGCCCAGGTCACACAGGAACACATCCTGATGGGGCTGGAAAGTCTCCAGAGAAGGAGACTCCACAACCTCTCTGGGCAGCCTGTGCCTGGGCTCTGTGAGCCTTACAGTCAAGATGTTCTTCCTCACCTTGAGGTGGAATATCCTGTGCTGCAGTTCCCATCCATTGCCCCTTGCCCCTATCCCAGCTCAGTGTCTCCTGTGCTGGCCACCTCAAGTAGTTGTGCCTCCTGCCATTCTTTACCTTGTTAGCCACAGAAAAGGAGGCTGAGGACAGACCTCATTGCTGTCTACAACTACCAGAAAGGACATTGTGGAGAGGCTGCTGCTGGGCTCTGCTCACAGGGAATTGGAGACAGAAGAAGGGGGAATGGCCTCAAGCTGAGGCTGGGGAGGTTTAGATTGGATAATAGGAAGAAGTTTTTAACAGAGAGAGTGGTCAGGGACTGGAATGAGCTGCCCAGGGAGGTGGTGGAGTCACCAACCCTAAATGTGTTCAAGGGTCACTTGGAATTGGAGACAGAACAAGAGGGAATGGCCTCGACCTGAGCCTGGGGAGGTTTAGATTGGACATTGAATGACCTCAAGCTGAGGCTGGGGAGGTTTAGATTGGACATTGAATGACCTCAAGCTGAGGCTGGGGAGGTTTAGATTGGACATTAGGAAGAAGTTTTTAACAGAGAGAGTGGTCAGGGACTGGAATGAGCTGCCCAGGGAGGTGGTAGAGTCACCAATCCTAGATGTGTTCAAGGGTCACTTGGAATTGGAGACAGAACAAGAGGGAATGGCCTCGACCTGAGCCTGGGGAGGTTTAGATTAGATATTAGGAAGAAGTTTTTTAACAGAGAGAGTGGTCAGGGACTGGAATGAGCTGCCCAGGGAGGTGCTGGAGTCACCCAGCCTGGCTGTGTTTAAGGGTGGTTTGGATGTGGTGCTGGGGATCTGGTTTAAGGTGAATCTTGTAGAGTAGGGTTCTAGGTTGGGCTTGGTGGTCCTGAGGGGCTTTGCCAAGCGACATGGTGCTGTGATTTTGTGATCCCTGTTTCAGCTTCCCACTCTTCTGATCTTCCTGGAGGGGTTTCCTTTCACATTTGGCTTTGGCTATCCAACTTACAACTTCCCCTCTGATCTTCCTGGAGGGGTTTCCTTTCACGTTTGGCTGTTACACCTGCCCTCTGTAAATCCTTTGGCAACACAAATCTTAACACTTCCTTGATATTCCTCCTAGAAATGAGATATTTCAGTAACTGGATTGCTGCTTCCAGTTTGGTTTGGTTTAATAAGTAGTTTGCTGTCTACAATTACCTGTAAGGAGGCTGTAGCCAGGTGGGGTTGGTCTCTTCTGCCAGGCAACCAGCAACAGAACAAGGGTACACAGCCTCAAGCTGTGCCAGGGAAGGTCTAGGCTGGATGTTAGGAGGAAGTTGCTGGCAGAGAGTGATTGGCATTGGAATGGGCTGCCCAGGGAGGTGGTGGAGTCACCATGCCTGGAGGTGTTGAAGCCAAGCCTGGCTGGGGCACTTAGTGCCATGTTCTGGTTAGCTGGACAGGGCTGGGTGCTAGGTTGGGCTGGATGAGCTTGGAGGTCTCTTCCAACCTGCTTGATTCTATGATTGATTGATAATTTCTCTGCTTTACACCTTGAGAACAAAACAGTGCAGGCAAAGAAGAGAGAAGCAGGTACACATTAGGAGCAGAGAGCACCTGCTGGTGGTGAGCCAGGTTTGAACAGGGTCAGTGAGCTTTAAGTTCTGTGCAGTGGTGCAGGATGAATAAGGATCTCTGAGCAGAAAAAGTTATGGTTTGACCTTACAGGAAATGCAAAATAACAATCACTCACTTTTAGAGTCTAACAGGAGCTCCCCAAACAGAAAGAAATGGGGTTGAAATAATCTGCAGCTTGGTGAAAGGACTCATTGCCATTCTTGGATGGCAGAACTTGGCCTCTGCTTTGCTTATGCCTCTCCTTTTTGTTCAGCCCTTCCTTAAGAGGAGCTTCTCTTTTGGCTCACCTGAATACAAATGACTTCTGTCACAGTAAAAGAGAGCCTGTCAGACTGCTGGTCCTCAATAGGATACCCACATGTATTTAGAGGAGGTTTCTGTGGCAAAGAAAATCACACCTATGGAAATGCAAATGTGGCTTTGGAGAGAATTGAGTGAGCTGACCCAGAAAACTCCCCCTTTGAAGCTCAGAGTTGAACTTGCTACATATCCAAGACTCAGAAGTGACAGGATGAGGGAGGCAGGTGTGTTTTGATGTGGTGCAGAACATAAAGTGGGGCAAAAGCAAAGCCCAAACAAGCAGCACTGCCTCCACAAGGTTTTCCTGTTGTGGTGTCTTTTGATTGGATCTTGGAGATGAGTTATCTCAGGCTGATGAAGTAGGATTTTGCCTGGATCAGGAAGTATCTGTTTGCTGTTTCATTGAAATCACAGAGTCACAGAACCTTAGAGGTTGGAAGGGACCTCCAGAGATCATCACAGAATCAAGCAGGTTGGAAGAGACCTCCAAGCTCAGCCAGTCCAATCTAGAACCCAGCCCTAGCCAATCAACCAGACCATGGAACTAAGTTCCTCATCCAGGCTTTTCTTGAACACCTCCAGGGATGGTGACTCCACCACCTCCCTGGGCAGCCTGCTCCAGGGCTCTGGGACCCTCACTGGAAAGAAGTTTCTCTTCATGTTGAGCTGAACCCTTCTCTGTTCCAGTTTGTAGCTGTTGCTCCTTGGCTTATTGCTGCTGAACACCAAAAAGAGCTTGGCCCCAGGCACTTGACACCCACCCCTCAGAGATTTGTACACATTGATCAGATCTGCTCTCAGCCTTCTCTTCTCCAGACTAACCAACCCCAGGGCTCTCAGTCTCTCTCCATAAGGGAGATGCTCAAGTTCCCCAGTCATCCCTGTGGCTCTCTGCTGCACTGTCCAGCAGATCCCTGTGTCTCCTGATCTGGGGAGCCCAAAACTGGACACAATATTCCAGGTGTGGTCTCACCAGGGCAGAGTAGAAGGGGAGAAGAACCTCCCTGAACCTGCTGAAATATAGAATGCAGTGGGTTGGAAAGGATCTTTGAAGATCATCAGTTGGCATTTCCCATAGTCAGCAGGGACATCCCCAGCTAGATCAGGTTGCTCAGAGCCCCATGAAGCATGACCCTGAGTGCCTCCAGGGATGGGAGCTCCACCACCTCCCTGCACAACCTGTTTGTGCTTCACCACTGTCTTAGCAGAGAGCTTCTGAATGTCCAGTGCAATACCTCACACTTTAACCAGTTCAGGACCAGAGCAAACAGTGCTTGTTGGAATAAGGGCTGAGCTCCCATCAGAGGATAAAAGAAAGGCCCTCTCCCCTTCCCTCTCCCCTCCCCTTCTCTCCTCCCTCCCTTCCCCTTCTCTCCTTCCTCCCTTCCCCTTCTCTCCTCCTTCCCTTCCCCTTCTCTCTTCCCTCCCTTCCCCTTCTCTCTCCCCTCCCCTTCTCTGTCCTCTCCCCTTCCCTTTCTCCTCCCTTTCTATCTCCCCTCCCCTTCCCTCTCCCTTCCCCTTCCTTGTCCTCTCCTCCTGCAGCCCCTTTCAGATCCTGTAAGGCCACTCCAAGGGCTCCTGGAAGCCTTCTCTCCTCCAGGCTGCACAGCCCCAACTCTCTCAGCCTCTCCTCACAGCACAGCTGCTGCAGCCCTCTCAGCATCTTGGTGGCCTCCTCTGCACTGGCTCCAACACTTCCATGTCCTGCTTGTGCTGGGGGCTGCAGAAGTGCACCCAGGAGTGCAGGTGGCGTGTGAGGAGAGCAGAGCCAAGGGGCAGAATCCCCTCCCTTGCCCTGCTGCCCACACTGCTCTTGCTGCAGCCCAGCACAGGGTTGTGTCTGGGCTGCACTCACACTGCAGGCTCCTGTTGAGCTTTTCATCAGCCCAGACCCCCAGGGCCTGTTCCTCAGGGCTGCTCTCAGCTTGGAGTTGTGCTTGGGATTGCACCCACCCAGGTGCAGGACCTTACACTTGGATGTATTTTAAAGCTCTCTAGAGATGGTGCTGGATAGGATATGGTGTAGTAGTGGCCGTGGTAGAGTTAAAATGAGGAAGTTTAGGGACATGCATGGTTTGAAACTGAGGGAGAGTAGGTTTCAACTGGAACTGAGGAAGGTAGTGCTAGGACTGGGGGGAATGGAACAAAGCTAGAAATGGGGAGATTCAGACTGGATGCTAGGAAGTTCTTCAGCATGAGGGTTGTGAGAGGCTGGAATGGGTTGCCCAGGGAGGTGGTGGAAGCCTCATCCCTGGAGGTCTTTTAAGGCCAGGCTGGATGAAGCTGTGGGCAGCCTGATCTAGTGTGAGGTGTCTCTGCCCATACCAGGGAGGTTGGAACTGGCTGATCCTTATGGTCCCTTCCAACCCTGACTGACTCTGTGATTTGTCATGGGTTTGTTCTCTGAATACCCTCCATTATTTCTCTGTCTCTTACTGCTTGTGGATGCATTCATCTCTTCTGGCTGTTCCACCCCTTCGTATTAGCACTGGTGTGAATCTGAATTGGAAGGCTACCTCCTGCTCCTGGCAATGGTTGACCCCTTGGCTAAGTGTTTGAATTTGCAGCACTGAGTGTTAGAGTGAGTGTGAGACCAACCTTCACACTTCAGAAACTTGCCAGTTGGCAGGTTGCACTGCTTGTCTGCTTCTCATTTTGTCATGCCCTCTGCAGTCTGCCACCTTGCAGCCCAGTCTCTTTTGCTCAACAATTTGTCAAGCCACTGGTTTGTACCTGAGAAACCATCTTATGACCCATCAAAGACTACTGGAAGCCATGGAGCAGTTGTTCCAGCAGATAAAAGGATCCTTTATCTCTGGCCAAAGAAACAGAATTGGAAAGTTCTGGTCTAGGATACCAGACATGAAAAAAAAAAAACCACAAAGAGAGATGTGGGAGGATATTTCCACAAGCTCTGTGCTTTTGCTGTGTGTTAGGAGATTGGATATCAGGGGAAAGCTGTTACTGAAAGAGTGGTCAGGCATTGGAACAGGCTGCCCAGGATGCTGGTGGAGTCATCTTTTCCCTTCTTCTCTCCTCTCCCCTTCTCCTCTCCCCTTCTCCTCTCCCCTTCCTCTTTCCCCCTCTTCTCTCCCCCTCTTCTCTCCCCCTCTTCTCTCCCCCTCTTCTCTCCCCCTCTTCTCTCCCCCTCTCCTCTCCCCTTCTCCTCTCCCTTTCTCCTCTCCCCTTCTCCTCTCCCCTTCTCTCCCCTTCCTCTTTCCCCCTCTCCTCTCCCCTTCTCCTCTCCCCCTCTCCTCTCCCCCTCTGCTCTCCCCTTCTCCTCTCCCCTTCTCCTCTCCCCTTCTCCTCTCCCCTTCTCCTCTCCCCTTCTCCTCTCCCCTTCTCCTCTCCCCTTCTCCTCTCCCCTTCTCCTCTCCCCTTCCTCTTTCCCCTTCTCCTCTCCCTTTCCTCTTTCCCCTTCTCCTCTCCCCTTCCTCTTTCCTCTTCTCCTCTCCCCTTCCTCTTTCCCCCTCTCCTCTCCCTTTCTCCTCTCCCCTTCTCTCCCCTTCCTCTTTCCCCCTCTCCTCTCCCCTTCTCCTCTCCCCCTCTCCTCTCCCCCTCTGCTCTCCCCTTCTCCTCTCCCCTTCTCCTCTCCCCTTCTCCTCTCCCCTTCCTCTTTCCCCTTCTCCTCTCCCTTTCCTCTTTCCCCTTCTCCTCTCCCCTTCTCCTCTCCCCTTCTCCTCTCCCCTTCCTCTTTCCCCTTCTCCTCTCCCCTTCCTCTTTCCCCTTCTCCTCTCCCCTTCCTCTTTCCCCTTCTCCTCTCCCCTTCCTCTTTCCCCTTCTCCTCTCCCCTTCCTCTTTCCCCTTCTCCTCTCCCCTTCCTCTTTCCCTTCTCCTCTCCCCTTCCTCTTTCCCCTTCTCCTCTCCCTTTCCTCTTTCCCCTTCTCCTCTCCCCTTCCTCTTTCCCCTTCTTCTCTCCCCTTCCTCTTTCCCCTTCTCCTCTCCCCTTCTTTCTCCTCTCCCCTTCTTCATAGAATCACACAAGCACAGAATGTTAGGGTTTGGAAGGGACTTTGAAAGATCATTTGGTCCAGCTCCCCCTGCCAGAGCAGAATCCCCCAGAGCAGTTCACACAGGAAAACAGGTACCTGAAAGGTGGTTGTGGAGGGAGAGATTGGTGGTGGACTCTTTTAACAGGTGATAGAACAAGAGGGAAAGGCTTCAATCTGCAACTGGGTGGGTTTAGAGTGGACATTCAGCCTGGAGAGGAGGAGGCTCAGTGCAGAATCATAGAATCAAGCAGGTTGGAAGAGACCTCCAAGCTCATCCAGCCCAACCTAGCACCCAGCCCTAGCCAATCAACCAGACCATGGCACTAAGTGCCCCAGCCAGGCTGTGTTTGAACACCTCCAGGCACAGTGACTCCACCACCTCCCTGGGCAGCCCATTCCAATGCCAATCACTCTCTCTGACAACAACTTCCTAACAACATCCAGTCTGAACTTGCCCTGGCACAACTTGAGGCTGTGTCCCCTTGTTTTGTTGCCGATTGCCTGGCAGCAGAGCCCAACCCCACCTGGCCAGTCTCTTCTCCCAAGCAGACCTCATTGCTGTCTACAACTACCTGAAGGGAGGCTGTAGCCAGGTGAGGTTGGTCTCTTCTGCCAGGCAACCAGCAACAGAACAAGCGGTCACAGTCTCAAGTTGTGACAGGGGAAGTACAGGCTGGATGTTAGGAGGAAGTTGTTGTCAGAGAGAGTGATTGGCATTGGAATGGGCTGCCCAGGGAGGTGGTGGAGTCGCCATCCCTGGAGGTGTTCAAGAAATGACTGGCTGGGGCACTTAGTGCCATGGTCTGGTTGATTGGCTGGGGCTGGGTGCTAGTTTGGACTGGATGAGCTTGGAGGTCTCTTCCAACCTGCTTGGTTCTATGATTCTATACAGAAATATGCAAGGTAAAAGGTAATACAGAAACACAACAGCCCATTCATTCCCCTCTTTCATAGTCCTTTATCAGGGGAAAAATGGAGCCTGCCCAGCACAGGGGAAACCATTTAAATTTGCTGCACCAAATTAGAACAACTTGGAGCAATTAACTGCTCCAGAGATGATGTTAAATAGGTTTTGGAGATGCCTTTTTCTTTTTCCTTTATTTTTCTTCTCCTTTTCTTTTTCCTTTCTTTTTCTTTTCTTTTTTTTTCCTTTTCCCTTTCTTTTCCCTTTCTTTTCCCTTTCCCTTTATTTTCCCTTTCCTTTTCTTTTCCCCTTTATCTTTCTTTTTCTTATCCCTTTCTTTTCTCTTTCTTTTCCCTTTCTTTTCCCTTTCTTTTCCCTTTATTTTTCTTTACCCTTCCTTTTTCTTTTCCTTTTCTTTTACTTTTCCCTTTCCTTTTCTTTTCCCCTTTCTCTTTCTTTTTCTTTTCCCATTCTTTTCCCTTTCCTTTTTTTTTCCCTTTCCTTTTCTTTTCCCCTTTCTCTTTCTTTTTATTTTCCCTTTCTTTTTCTTTTCCATTTCTTTTCCCTTTCTTTCTCCTTTCCCTTTCTTTTTCTTTTTTTCCCTTTCTCTTTCTTTTTCCTTTCTTTTTCTTCTCTCTTTTTCCTTTCTTTTTCTTTTCAATTTCTTTTCCCTTTCTTTTTCTTTTTCCCCTTTTCTCTTTCTTTTCCCCTTTCCCTTTCTTTCCCCTTTCTTTCCCCTTTCTTTCCCCTTTCTTTCCCCTTTCTTTCCCCTTTCTTTTCCCTTCCTTTTTCTTTTCCCTTCCTTTTTCTTTTCCTTTACTTTTCCCTTTCTTTTCCCTTTCCTTTTTTTCCCCCTTTCTCTTTCTTTTTCTTTTCCCTTTCTTTTTCCTTTCCTTTTCTTTTCCCCTTTCTCTTTCTTTTTATTTTCCCTTTCTTTTTCTTTTCCATTTCTTTTCCCCTTCTTTTCCCTTCCTTTTTATTTTCCCTTCCTTTTTCTTTTCCTTTACTTTTCCCTTTCCTTTTCTTTTCCCCTTTCTCTTTCTTTTTCTTTTCCCTTTCTTATTCCTTTCCTTTTCTTTTCCCCTTTCTCTTTCTTTTTATTTTCCCTTTCTTTTTCTTTTCCATTTCTTTTCCCTTTCTTTCTCCTTTCCCTTTCTTTTTCTTTTTTCCCCCTTTCTCTTTCTTTTTCTTTTCCATTTCTTTTCCCTTTCTTTTCCTTTTCTCTTTCTTTTCCAGAAGTTCTATTAGAAGCTTCAAGTGTTTGAGTTTTCTTCTGCTGTCTCATGACAATCATTTTGACAGCCCTCAAGTGTTGAAAACCAAACAGGAAAAAGCAGCAACCCTTCAGATAATTTGCTGTTCATTTTGCTACCTGCAGGTGATTTGTCTCTATATATTAGAGCTCACTGGTGACCAGATAAATCACCCACACAACCATCAGACTCCTTGCCTTGGCTGGAAGTTGATCACAGAATCACAGAGCTGTTAGAATTGGAAAGGACCTCAAGGATCATCTAGGACCAACCCCTCTGCTGTAGGCAGGGACACTTTCCACTAGATCAGGTTGCCCAGAGTCACATTCAGCCTGGAGGTGTTTAAGCAAAGCCTGGATGAGGCACTTAGTGCCATGGTCTGCTTGGTTGGCTAGGGCTGGGTGCTAGGGTGCACTGGATGAGCTGAGAGGGCTGCAGCAGCTCTGCTGTGAGCACAGAGTGAAAGAGTTGGGGCTGTTGAGTCTGGAGAAGAGGAGGCTCCCAGGTGACCTTCTTGTGGCCTTCCAGCATCTGAAGGGGGCTACAAAAAAGCTGGGGAGGGACTTTTGAGGCTGTTAGGGAGTGCCAGGAGTGGGGGGAATGGAGCAAAGCTGGAGGTGGGGAGATTCAGAGTGGAGGTGAGGAGGAAGTTGTTGATCATGAGAGTGGTGAGAGGCTGGAATGGGTTGCCCAGGGAGGTGGTTGAGGCCCCATGGCTGGAGGTATCACACAGTACCACAGTATCATCAGGGTTGGAAGAGACCTCACAGCTCATCAAGTCCAACCCTTTACCACAGAGCTCAAGGCCAGACCATGGCACCAAGTGCCAAGTCCAATCCTGCCTTGAACAGCTCCAGGGACAGCGACTGAGGCTGTGGGCAGCCTGCTCTAGTGTGAGGTGTCCCTGCCCATGGCAGGGTGGTTGGAACTGGTTGATCCTTGTGGTCCCTTCCAACCTTGACTGATTCTGTGATTCTACCTGAAAGGTAGTTGTGGAGGGAACAGTTGATGCTGGTCTCCTCTTACAGGTAAATAGTGACAGAACAAGAGGGAATGGCTTCAAGCTGCAACTGGGTGCATTTAGACTGGACATTCAGCCTGGAGAGGAGGAGGCTCAGGTGCTATGAAGCAGCTTCTGCCAGTTTCCTTTCTACAAAGCTTCTTGCCACCAAGACCCCAGTCTGACTTCCACCATCCTGGTCATCTCCTGGGGTGTTCATTTGGAGTCTGTCACTGTTCTTGTCACTGATTTCATTTGCCCATTGCAAGGCCACACTAGTTGGACTGTATCTTAAAGAGCTTTTCCAACCTAATTGATTCTGTGATTGGATGATTTAGTGCCAGCATCCACCACTGTGGACAGGCAGAACCCCAGGGCAGCTGATGGGACACCACCCCTGGCTTTCTGCTATTTGAGACAGCTGAATAGGCTTCACCCAGTGTGAGATACATTTAGCTGAGGAAGTTATGTATCCTATGATGCATCTCTGAGATGCCCTCTTACTACAAGGAGAACACTGAGGTACCAGAGTGGTGCCAGAGAATGACAACAAAGCTGAGGAAGGGTCTGGAGAACAGGGCTGGGGAGGAGCAGCTGAGGGAGCTGGGAGGGTTTAGTCTGGAGAAGAGGAGGCTGAGGGCAGACCTCATTGCTCTCCATAACTGCCTGAAAGGATGTTGAAGCCAGGTGGATGTCAGGCTTTTCTCCCTGATAACTAACCTCAGGATGAGATGAAATGGCCTCAAGTTTCACAAGAGGAGGTCTGGGTTGGATATTAGGTAAAAAAATCTTGACTGAAAGAGTTGTCAGGCACTGGAGCAGGCTGCCCAGTGATGTAGTGGAGTCCTCTCTCCCCGTCCTCTCTCCCTGTCCTCTCTCCCCTTCCTCTCTCCCCTCCCTCTCTCCCCTGCCTCTCTCCCCTCCCTCTCTCCCCTCCCTCTCTCCCCGTCCTCTCTCCCCTGCCTCTCTCCCCTGCCTCTCTCCCCTCCCTCTCTCCCCGTCCTCTCTCCCCTGCCTCTCTCCCCTGCCTCTCTCCCCTGCCTCTCTCCCCTGCCTCTCTCCCCTGCCTCTCTCTCCTCCCTCTCTCCCCGTCCTCTCTCCCCTGCCTCTCTCCCCTGCCTCTCTCCCCTGCCTCTCTCCCCTCCCTCTCTCCCCTTCCTCTCTCCCCTTCCTCTCTCCCCTGCCTCTCTCCCCTTCCTCTCTCCCCTGCCTCTCTCCCCTCCCTCTCTCCCCTCCCTCTCTCCCCTCCCTCTCTCCCCTTCCTCTCTCCCCTGCCTCTCTCCCCTTCCTCTCTCCCCTTCCTCTCTCCCCTCCCTCTCTCCCCTTCCTCTCTCCCCTTCCTCTCTCCCCTGCCTCTCTCCCCTCCCTCTCTCCCCTTCCTCTCTCCCCTCCCTCTCTCCCCTGCCTCTCTCCCCTTCCTCTCTCCCCTGCCTCTCTCCCCTCCCTCTCTCCCCTTCCTCTCTCCCCTTCCTCTCTCCCCTTCCTCTCTCCCCTCCCTCTCTCCCCTCCCTCTCTCCCCTTCCTCTCTCCCCTGCCTCTCTCCCCTCCCTCTCTCCCCGTCCTCTCTCCCCTTCCTCTCTCCCCTTCCTCTCTCCCCTGCCTCTCTCCCCTGCCTCTCTCCCCTCCCTCTCTCCCCGTCCTCTCTCCCTTCCCTCTCTCCCCTTCCTCTCTCCCCGTCCTCTCTCCCCGTCCTCTCTCCCCTTCCTCTCTCCCCTTCCTCTCTCCCTTCCCTCTCTCCCCTTCCTCTCTCCCCTCCCTCTCTCCCCTCCCTCTCTCCCCTTCCTCTCTCCCCTTCCTCTCTCCCCTTCCTCTCTCCCTTCCCTCTCTCCCCTTCCTCTCTCCCTTCCCTCTCTCCCCTTCCTCTCTCCCCACATTTTCCTTCCTTTCCATAAGAAATTCCCTGGGGTTTCTTTTTTAAGCCATCTGGGAATGCTCAAAGCTCTGTATCTGACCACCTGGATATAGAATTCCACCCTGTGGGTGGTCAGGGCTATTCTTTTGACACATCAATGGGCTTGACCTTCACAAGTATTTCCTCTGACACACTGTATAGTGCAGGACATCTCCTCTGTCCCCTATGAATTTCTCTCCCAGCTAAATTCTCCTTTCTCACAAAGAAAGCTCATTGCTCTCTACAACTACCTGAAGGGAGGTTGTAGCCAGGTGGGATTGGACTCTTCTCCCAGGCAAGCAGCAACAGAACAAGGGGACACAGCCTGAAGCGGTGCCAGGGCAGGTCTAGGCTGGATGTTGTTAGGAAGTTGTTGCCAGAGAGAGTGATTGGCATTGGAATGGGCTGCCCAGGGAGGTGGTGGAGTCCCCATCCCTGGAGGTGTTGAAGCCAAGCCTGGCTGGGGCACTTAGTGCCATGGTCTGGTTGATTGGCTAGGGCTGGGTGCTAGGTTGGACTGGATGATCTTGGAGGTCTCTTGCAACCTGCTGGATTGTATGATTCTATGAAACAGTGCATCTTGGATTGAAAACAAACTCCAGAGCAACCTTCCCAACTCAGGGAGGATTCCTGGCCATCAACACTGAGCCCTTTGAATTCTTGCTTCACCTGAGTGCAGAGCAGCAGTGCTGCTTTTTGCAGTGGCTGTGAGTTTCATGGGGCTTACAATTTCCCCAGGGGCTCCTTTGAACTCTCCCTAATTTACCACATGGATAAAGCAGCCCAAGGCTGTGGCATGGCAGTAATGACAAACACAGAGGCAGCAGCTCCAGTTTTTTGTCCTTCTTTGTGTTCTGTTTACACAGTGGAAGCTCTCTCAGCTGTAGTATTTTCTGTAAGGAGCTCAGAGTTTGCACATCAGCCACAAAGATCTCTCAAAGTCTTGCCAGTCAACCTCAGGGCAAGGTCCCTATCTTGTGTGCTTGACCTGCATGGTTTGTGTGGCCTCTCTTTTTCTGTTTGCAGATGGATAACTTTGCTCTTGCTAGCAAAGATGTCAAAAGATAGCTAATCCATCACACTTGTAGCTAAACTCTTCGACTGATTGATTACTACTGCTGCTGAAAATGTTTGCTTTACTTCCAGTTTGATTTGATCTGCCCTCAGATTCCAGCCTCTACACATCATGCAGCTTGGGAATTCAACAAAAGCTGCTGCCAGATCACATCTTGGCCTCTTAGAACCCATCTTGTGCTCTTAGTTTTCATCTTGCATTGCTAAATCACATCTTCTGCTGCTTGCTTGATCCTACCTTGTGCTCTTAGATCACATCTTATGCTCTTAGATCATATCTTGCATTGCTAAATCACATCTTCTGCTGCTTGCTTGATCTCACCTTGTGCTCTTAGATCACATCTTGTGCTCTTAGATCCCATCTGTGCTCTTAGGCCACATCTTGCCTTGCTAAATCACATCTTGTGCTGCTTGTCAGATCCCACATTGTACTCTTAGATCCCATCTTGTGCTCTTAGATCACATCTTGTGTTCTTAGATGACATCTTATTGCTAAATCACATCTTGTGCTGCTGGCTGGATCCCAACTTGTGCTCTTAGATCACACCTTCATAGAATGTTAGAATCATAGAATCAGTCAGGGTTGGAAGGGACCACAAGGATAATTTCACTCCAAACCCCTGCCGTGGACAGGGACACCTCACAGTAGATCAGGCTGTCCACAGACTCATCCATCCTGGCCTTAAACACCTCCTGGGATGGGGCCTGAACCAGAGCCTGGGCTGCAGCAGCAGAAGTGTGGCCAGCAGGGCCAGGGAGGGGATTCTCCTCCTCTGCTCTGCTCTGCTGAGACCCCACCTGGAGTATTGCATCCAGTGCTGGAGCCCCTGGGACAAGAGGGCTGTGGAGATGCTGGAGTGTGTCCAGAGCAGGGCCCCGAGGATGCTGAGAGGCTGCAGCAGCTCTGCTGTGAGCACAGCCTGAAAGAGTTGGGGCTGTGCAGGCTGGAGCAGAGGAGGCTCCCAGGTGACCTTCTTGTGGCCTTCCAGGATCTGAAGGGGGCTACAAAAAATGCTGGAGAGGGACTTTTGAGGCTATCAGGGAGTGCCAGGACTGGGGGGAATGGAGCAAAGCTGGAGGTGGGGAGAGTGAGGCTGGAGGTGAGGAGGAAGTTGTTGAGCATGAGAGTGGTGAGAGGCTGGAATGGGTTGCCCAGGGAGGTGGTTGAGGCCTCATCCTTGGAGGTCACAGGATCAGAGGCTCACAGGATGTTAGATGTTTGGAAGGGACCCAAGGAAATCATCGAGTCCAATCCCCCTGCCAGAGCAGGACAATACTATCCAACACAGATCACAGAGCTGTTTCAGGCCAGGCTGGATGAGGCTGTGTCCAGCCTGCTCTAGGGTAGGCTGTCCTTGTCCATGGCAGGGAAGCTGGAACTGTCTGATCCTTGTGATCCCTTCCAACCCTGACTGACTCTATGTCTAGGGCCTTGCAACTCCTGCACACAAAATCTGCTCATCCCACATCCTTCCAGCAGCTCCATGGGCAGGCACTAAAAGCAGGCAGTCAAACCCCAGGCACATTTAAGTTGCAAGATGAACAACAGATGCAGGAGAGCATCGAGATCTGCTGTGGCAATAAGATGAAACTTCTGATAGTGTTCATCTCCCTCAGAATCAGTCAGCAGCATGAAACTAAAGTTGATGTCTGCAGTCTGTCTGCTCTCATGAGTTTTGCTATTTGTTTTTAACTGCCTACTGGTTAATGTGAAGCATCCCAAGAACATAAGGAGGCAAAACCCAGTCGTCAGGTGAGCAGCTTCCTGGCTGTGATTTGGATGACAGGGTGGAGTGAGTGATGAGAATTGGGAGGAAATTGACATTTGAACAATTTCATTCAGTTCTGTCTTTGTTTTTGATGCTGAAACGTCCCCAGGCAAGTTGGATTCTTGAGTACTCCTGGCTGCTTAGCATCTCTGGTGTGAAGGAAATCTGTGGTGTGCCTTCAGTGGTGTGGAAATTGAGTTCGCTGTTGTCCTGGTTGAGTTCAATGTTGTCCTGGAGTCACTTCAGTATGACTGAAGTACAGGAGTGAGTCTAACCCTGCAGCAGGGTGACCCTGCCCATGGCAGGGAGGTTGGAACTAAAATCATAGAATCAGTCAGGGTTGGAAGGGACCACAAGGATCAGACAGTTCCAACCCCCCTGACATGCCCAGGGACACCCTACCCTAGAGCAGGCTGCACACAGCCTCAGCCAGCCTGGCCTCAAACACCTCCAGCCATGGGGCCTCAACCACCTCCCTGGGCAACCCATTCCAGCCTCTCACCACTCTCATGCTCAACAACTTCCTCCTCACCTCCAGCCTCAATTTCCCCACCTCCAGCTTTGCTCCATTCCCCCCACTCCTGCCACTCCCTCACAGCCTCAAAAGTCCCTCCCCAGATTTTTTGTAGCCCCCTTCAGATCCTGGAAGGCCACAAGAAGGTCACCTGGGAGCCTCCTCTGCTCCAGCCTGCACAGCCCCAACTCTTTCGCTCTGTGCTCACAGCAGAGCTGCTGCAGCCCTCTCAGCATCCTCGGGGCCCTGCTCTGGACACTCTCCAGCATCTTCACAGCCCTCTTGTCCCAGGGGCTCCAGCACTGGATGCAGGACTCCAGGTGGGGTCTCAGCAGAGCACAGCAGAGGAGGAGAATCCCCTCCCTGGCCCTGATGGCCACACTTCTGCTGCTGCAGCCCAGGCTCTGCTTGGCTTTCTGGGCTGCAAGTGCACACTGCTGGCTCCTGTTGAGCTTCTCCTCCAGCAGCACCCCCAAGTCCCTCTCCTCAATGCTGCTCTCCAGCCACTCACTGCTAGACGATCCTTGTGGTCCCTTCCAACTCTGATTCTCTGATTCTATGAGCATTTTTGCTACGAGCAACTTGAAGTTGACTGGAAGAGCTTTTTATTCCTCTTGACCTTGCATGACACTATGTACAGTTATCTGCTCCAAAAGATTTCACCAACAACCAAAATCCACCAAAAAGCTTCTCTCTGGCATTTGTGTTTCTATCTAGCTTATAGAATGGTTCAGATTGGAAGGGACCTCAAAGCTCAGCCAGTTCCAACCCCCTGCCATAGACAGGGACTCTTCCCACTAGAACAGGTTGCTCAAGGTCTCATCCAACCTGGCCTTGATCAAAGATGACATTCTGTGCTCCACAACCTCCAGGGGCAACCTGTGCCAGTGTCTCACCACCCTCACTGCAAATAAATTCTTCCTAACAGCGACTTTCAATCTCCTCTCTACCACTTTAAACCCATTCCTCCTCATTCTAGCATTACAAGACCTTGTCAATAGTCCCTCCCCAGTCCTCCTGCAGCCCCCTTCAGACCCTGCAAGGCCACTCCAAGCTCTCCTGGAAGCCTTCTCTTCTCCAGGCTGCACAGCCCCAACTCTCTCAGCCTCTCCTCACAGCACAGCTGCTGCAGCCCTCTCAGCATCTTGGTGGCCTCCTCTGCACTGGCTCCAACACTTCCATGTCCTGCTTGTGCTGGGGGCTGCAGAAGTGCACCCAGGAGTGCAGGTGGGGTGTGAGGAGAGCAGAGCCAAGGGGCACAATCCCCTCCCTTGCCCTGCTGCCCACACTGCTCTTGCTGCAGCCCAGCACAGGGTTGTGTCTGGGCTGCACTCACCCTGCAGGCTCCTGTTGAGCTTTTCCTCAGCCCAGACCCCAGGGCCTGTTCCTCAGGGCTGCTCTCAGCCATTCCCCACCCAGCCTGGAGCTGTGCTTGGGATTGCAAATATAGAATCAGGGAATAGATTGAGTTGGAAGTGATCTCAAATGGTCACCCAGTCCATCCCCTACCCTGCAGTCAGCAGGAGCATCCTCAACTAGCCCAGAGTCCTGCTGAGTCTCATCATTCTGTGATTATGTGATCCAAAACCTCCCTGGGCAGCCTGTGCCAGTGTCTTCCTGGAGGTGTTCCTGTGCCAGTGTCTCCCTGGAGGTGTTCATGTTTGGGTTGGATGAGGTCTTGAGTGACCTTTTCTAGTGGGAGGTGTTCCTGCCTATGGTTGGGGGTTGGAACTGGCTGATCCTTGAGTTCCCTTCCAACCTAAACCATTCTGTCAATCTGTGTGAAAGGGACCAGGAGAAATTTGGCATGGATTTGTCACAGTGGCTGCACAAAGGAGGAGTTGTGCACTTTTCCAGGCAGGAATGAAATCTCATCAAGCAAGAAGATTAACTCCATGCAACATGGAAATATTATTACTGCACTGCTTCAGCTCTCACTGTTGCAGACCACCAGGAAGGGAGCTCCAGCTCACTGTCCACTGAGCCTTTTGACCTCCCAGGTGAGTCAATGCTTTCTATGTTCTGAAATGTTTGCACACTGGAAGGAAATGGAGGCTGTGATATCCTTTCAGTTAGGAGAAGCTTTGAGATGGGAAAGAGGGGAAACATTTGCCCACAATCAATTTCAAATAGAGCATTGAGCTCTATTTAAGGGAAGAAATCTGGGTTTAAAACTCACACTGTGGTTTCTAGTGGAAAATTACTCACAGTTAGTCACTGTAGATAGCAAAAGACTAAATAATCTGGGGACAAAAAATCACAGAACCATAGAATCAAGCAGGTTGGAAGAGACCTCCAAGCTCATCCTATCCAACCAAGCACCCAGCCATAGTCAATCAACCAGACCACGGCACTAAGTGCCCCAGCCAGGCTTTGCTTCAACACCTCCAGGGACGATGCCTCCACCACCTCCCTGGGCAGCCCATTCCAATGCCAATCACTCTCTCTGACAACAACTTCCTCCTAACAGCCAGACTGAACCTGCCGTGGCACAGCTTGAGGCTGTGTCCCCTTGTTCTGTTGCTGGTTGTCTGGGTGAAGAGCCCAACCCCACCTGGCTACATCCTCCCTTCAGGGAGCTGTAGACAGCAATGAGCTCTGCCCTGAGCCTCCTCTTCTCCAGGCTAAAAGGGTCAGAACAGCAGACTGGAATTCCCTCTGCCTACATGTCAAACTTTTGTTTCACACATCACTGTTCCAGCATCATTTTCTTCTCAGTATTGCACTTGAACTACAGACACAGAGTAGGGAACTAAGTCTTGAGTTAACCAAACTAATTCAGAAGTACCTCCAGTGAAGCAAAGTCATCATTACTGAGCTGAGACTCAGGTAGGCAAACCTCTTCCCCAGGAAGGTGTAATTTATTAGCTTGATCTTCTGAATATTTATGGGACAAGTAGGATTATTCATAGGCATTTGGTTTTAATCTTGCAGCCGTGTTCATCTGAATGAAATTAATTGCTTGTGTAGCAAGTGTGGTGAGGATAAGTATGTTAGACTGGCAGTGAAATTAGGAAGCATTACAGAAGTAATTGATTAGGGACTGTGATGGTTTGGGGGTTACCCCACCCCTCCACACTTTTGAATTTGCCCCAGCTAACTCAGACGGCCTCTGGGAATATAGATGAAGCAATTTATTTACAGCTAGCAGAATTTACAAGCAGCTATTTACAATATATACAGTTATATACAATTATATACAGAAATATACAAAGGATAAACAATACAGAAGCACAACTCCCCTCCCAGAAACCTGAGTCCCCAGGAGGGGCTCTCAAACCACCCCAACACCTCCCCCCGGCCCTCTCAACCTTACCCCAGTTCTCAGGAAGAAGAGAGATGCAGCCAAGAGGTTAGGGAGCAAGGTTAGTAGGAGCAGGGTTAATGAGATGTGACCAGGTCTAAGGCAAAAGCAAGAGTGAGAAACAAAATGGAGAAAAAGTCTTTCTTCTTCCCAGAGTTCTCAGTGTGACTGTGAGAGAAGTAGACACAATTGTTTTTCATTTCACTGCCCGTTATCTAGTTCTTCTACCAAAACATTCCAGCTTGCTTCAAACTAGCACAATCCACCCCTTGTCTACTTCGCTCAGAGTATCGCTGAGAATTATCCAATCTAATCTAAACCAATATTTACACTAAAACAATATATACAAGTTCAGTTCACACTTCAATCAGATGTAGGTGATTCAAAAGCTCAGAACAGGGACTCCCAGGTGATGTTGGGTTCGTGCTCACGTACTGTAGATTCTGTTGTAGATTCTCTCAGTGTTGGGCGCCGATGTTACCTGGAATAGAAAACTCCTAACAGCTTGGATTTAAACTCTCTCAGCTAAGGTTAGATTTCTCTGTGGAATACACTGGATTTCACCATTCTCCTGCATTACCCAGTATGTATGACCAGGACCCTCAGCAGACACCACCCCTCGGACAGGTTTCCCTTCGCCCGAAGGAGAAAATACCCAAACAGTTTTCCCTAACAGATTCTTCTCACGTACAACAGGAACTTTATCACCGTCTACTGTTTGGACCAAATCTGATTGTGCAGGTCCTGCTCTATTTACTGAACCTCTACTATTTACCAACCAGGTAGCTTGTGCTAAATGTTTGTCCCAGTTTTTCAGAGTTCCACCCCCCATGGCTTTTAGGGTGGTTTTCAGCAAACCGTTGTAGCGCTCAATTTTCCCTGAAGCTGGTGCATAGTAGGGTATGTGATAGATCCATTCAATACCATGCTCTTTGGCCCAATTTTTCACAAGATTGTTCTTGAAATGAGTACCATTGTCTGACTCAATTCTCTCTGGAGTTCCATGTCTCCACAAGATCTGTCTCTCCAAACCAACAATGGTGTTACGTGCAGTAGCATGTGGAACTGGATAGGTTTCCAACCATCCAGTGCTGGCTTCTACCATCGTCAACACATACTGCTTGCCAGAACGAGATTGAGGTAAAGTGATGTAGTCAATCTGCCAGGCTTCACCATACTTGTACTTTGACCATCTATCACCATACCATAAGGGCTTGATTCGCTTAGCCTGCTTAATAGCAGCACAAATGTCGCAGTCATAGATGACTTGGGTGATAGCATCCATGGACAAGTCAATTGACCTATCGCGAGCCCATCGGTATGTTCCATCTCTGCCTTGATGTCCAGATGAGTCATGGGCCCACCGAGCTAAGAACAGTTCACCTCGGTGTTTCCAATCAAGGTCAATGTCAAGTTCAGAGTTGGTATCAACTTGAGCAATCTTAGCAGCTTGATCTGCCTTCTGATTATGTTGATGTTCCTCAGTTGCTCTGCTCTTAGGCATGTGTGCATCTACGTGCCGCACCTTCACTGGAGTTTTCTCCAGCCGTGCATCAATGTCCTGCCATAGATCAGCACACCAAATAGGCTTTCCTTTCCTCTGCCAACCATTCTTCTTCCAGTCCTTTAGCCAACCCCATAGAGCATTGGCTACCATCCACGAGTCGGTGTAGAGGTAAAGGATAGGCCAATTCTCACGTTCAGCCACATCAAGAGCAAGTTGAACAGCTTTTACCTCAGCGAACTGACTGGATTCTCCTTCTCCATCTTTCGTTTCGGTAACTCTCCTGGTTGGATTCCAAACCGCTGACTTCCATATTCGCTTGTTCCCAACAAGACGACAGGAACCATCTGTGAACAAAGCATAGTTCTTTTCCTGATCAGAGAGATCACCATAGGGAGGAGCTTCCTCAGCACGAGTTATTTTCTCCTCTGGAGGTTTGGAACAGTCTGTGCCTTCCGGCCAGTTGGTGATCACCTCCACCAGACCAGGTCGGTCAAGATTACCCATTCGTGCTCGTTGGGTTATCAAAGCCATCCATTTAGACCAGGTTGCATCTGTGGCATGATGTGGTGATGAACCTTTGCCTTTGAACATCCAGTTAAGAACTGGCAGTCTAGGAGCTAAAAGCAATTGTGACTCAGTTCCAATCACTTCAGAAGCTGCTTTCACTCCCTCATAGGCTGCTAGAATCTCTTTCTCAGTTGCAGTGTAATTTGTCTCTGAACCTCTGTAACAACGTCCCCAGAAACCAAGTGGACGACCACGTGTCTCATTTGGAGCTCTCTGCCAAAGACTCCAAGTTGGACCATTGTCACTGGCAGCCGTGTACAGAATGTTTTTAATGTCTGGACCAGATCTCACAGGACCCAAGCCCACTGCATGGACTACTTCTCGTTTGATTTGATCAAAGGCTGCTTGTTGTTCAGGTCCCCACTCGAAATTGTTTCTCTTACGAGTCACATCATGCAGAGGTTTGACAATCTGACTGAAACCAGGAATGTGTAGTCTCCAAAATCCCACCACACCAAGAAAAGAAAGTGTGTCCTTCTTACTGGTGGGAACAGCCATGGTAGAGACTTTGTTGATCACATCCTGAGGAATGTAACGGCGACCATCCTGCCACCGCACTCCCAGAAACTGAATTTCTCTGGCAGCTCCTTTGACCTTGTCTCTCTTAATGGCAAAACCTGCTTGCAACAGAATGTCAATGATTTTGTTACCTTTCTCGAAGACTTCCTCAGCAGTTTGGCCCCACACAATGATGTCGTCGATGTACTGGATGTGCTCTGGAGCTTTACCTTTCTCCAGTGCATTGTGGATGACTGAGTGACAGATGGTTGAGCTGTGTTTCCACCCCTGAGGCAAACGGTTGAACTGGTACTGGATTCCTCTCCAGGTGAATGCAAACTGAGGCCTGCACTCCTTTGCTATGGGAATAGAGAAGAAAGCATTAGCAATGTCTATGGTTGCATACCATTTAGCCTCCTTCGATTCCAGCTCGTACTGGAGTTCCAGCATGTCTGGCACAGCTGCACTCATGGGTGGCGTCACCTCGTTGAGGGCACGAAAGTCAACTGTCAGTCTCCAGTCGCCCGTAGGTTTGCGCACAGGCCAGATGGGACTGTTGAAAGGTGAATGAGCTTTCTCGATGACAGCCTGACTCTCCAATTGACGAATCAGCTGATGAATGGGCAACAAAGAGTCACGGTTAGTTCTGTACTGCCTATGATGAACAGTTTGAGTTGCAATTGGCACTTCCAGATCCTCTATGTCATGATGTCCCACAACTGCAGATTCATCAGAAAGTTCAGGTCTAATAGACAATTTCAATTTATCATCCTCAATCTCTACAGATGCTATTCCAAAAGCCCATTTATGACCCTTAGGATCTTTGAAACAACCTTGTCTCAAAAAGTCAATTCCCAAAATGCAAGGCGCATCAGGACCAGTTACAATAGTATGTGTCTTCCACTCTTTACCAGTTAAACTGATCTCAGCCTGTACCTTAGTTAACTCTTGAGATCCACCAGTGATTCCAAAGATAGAAATGGACTCTGTCCCTTTGCAATTTGATGGCAATAAAGTACACTGAGCACCTGTGTCAACTAAAGCCCTGTATTTCCGAACTCTTGAACTGCCAGGCCACCTAATGAATGCATTCCAATAGATTCGGTTCTCTCCACTATCCCTTTCCTCCTCCTGGCTGGAGGCAGGGCACCCCTAATGCTGAACATGGCATGTAGGGTGTACACAGTGATTGGTGTTGTTGTGAGAGGAACTGCAACTGTTGGAACAATTGCAGTTGCTCTTAGGAGCTGAAGAAGTGACAGCTACTTTTCGGGCATTACTGCCTCTGTTTCTGCCACTCTGCAGATCCCTGACTCTCTTTGAAAGAGCTGAAGTAGGTTTACCATCCCATTTGTTCATGTTCTCACCGTATGTGTCACGCAGAAGTATCCACAGTGACGCACGTGATTGCTGCTGTCTAGGTGGAATTTGTCTCCTCCTGGGCTGGAATTGCCTTGCAGGAGGTGGGCGTCTGTTCCTGATGGCAGAAACATGCACCCATTCAGATGATGCAGGAACGGTATCCTTTACCAGATTGGTAATGTTTTTGAGATCCTCCTTCAGTTCTTTCATGGTATCTTTAATCTCTGTGGTCATAGTTTGTATGGCAGAGACTAGGCCAGAATGTGACAAGCTGTCCTCTATCTGCCTGAGCTGATCAGTGAATTCACCAACAGTGAAAGATCTTCCATTATCACTCCTTGCTAGAAATTTACTGGCCAAGATGTTAGCATAGGATGAAGGAGCAAGCTTAATAAGCTTCTTCATGAGACCTGTTCCCAAAGGAATATCGTCAGGCTCATGAGTGCCATGATCTCCATAAAGCACTTCCTTCACAGCAAACTCCTTCAGAAGCTTAATTCCCTGCTCAATGGTGTTCCACTTCTTGGCAGCCCATGGCAAATCATCTCGGGAAGGATATCTCATAGCCACAGCCAACAGAAGGCGTGTCCACAAGCTAACCCTACCAAGAGGACTTGCTAGGTGTTTGTCCACTCCACTCTCCTTAGTGAGTGGTCCCAGCTGCTTGGCAGACTTGTCTCCTACCTGCAGAGCATTAGCACCAATGCCACAGCATCTCACTAGCCAGCTTAGGATTGGCTCACCTGATTCCCTTGTGTATTCCTTCCTAACTTCCCTGACCTCTCTGAGTGGATCCTTGGAACCCTGGATGTCATCTTCCTCCTCCTCTTCCTGTTGTTCTGGTGGTGCCGGGCCTAACACAATCTTCCTCATAGCATTCCTAAACTCATTGGAACCATCCTCTCTCCTGGCAGCTAACCTCACAGCACTCCTCTCACTTGAGTATTGTTGTCTCAGCACATCTACAAGGTCTCGCAGACTAACTGCCTCCTCTTCCTCCTCTTCTCCTTGCTGATCACCAGAGGTCCCCTGTCTTACATCCTCCTGCGAACCACTCTTTGTCTTAGCTTTTGCCTTAGCAGGTGCCAGAAGGGCCTGAGCAGCAACAGACTTGGATGTGTCTGCTGGAGGATTTGAATCTTTAGGAGTCTGACTTGGAGGGTTTGAATCCTTAGGGGTCTGACCTGGAGCATTTGAATTATTGGAGGTCTGACTTGGAGCTTGTGAGTTCAAATCTGCCTTGCTTTTAACAGGAGGATTCTGATTCTGGTCTGCTGGCTGGGGGTTCGAATTGGCTGAGCTGGTGTCATTAGGATTTGGACTGACTGGGCTAGCGTTACCAGCATTAGCATTAGCATTAGTGGGATTGTTTGCCTGTCCTCCTGGGATGCCTGCCAACCCTGACTTGTTTTCATTTTTGCTAGGGACATTCTGATTTTGGGTATTTGCCTGTCCTCCTGAGGCTCCTGCTGAACTCTGTGGCTTGTTTTGGTTATCCTTATCATTGTTTACGTTAGTGGCGGGAACACTGGCTGTGTTCCCAGCACTTGGAGAAGGAGGGGCAGAGGCTGGCAAGGGGGAAGCCGATGACTGTGTTCCCTTGTTTTGCTGTGAAAGAGACTGCTTCTGAGACACAGAATTTTTCCTAGCTCTTACAGAACCTGGTTTTGAATTTTTCACCAATAATGCCAAAATTAATATGAATATTAAAATCATGAGGCAAATATTAAAAATTGTGAGAAGAAAAACAGTTTTACACGAGCATGTGCCTAGGCAAACAGTTGGAATTCCTGTCTTAGGCTGAATAACTCTCATTAGAGCCATATTTAAAGCAGAATTTCCATTGATTGTCACATTATTGACCAGAGCTCCTGTAATGTCCTTGGTAATATTCTCAGAGATATTAAAACCAGCATAACCAAGAATAAAATCACCCCAGCTCCAGAACATATCTGAAACCTTAGCTTTAGCCTTATTATAAGCCAGATCAATGAAATAAGCAACAATTTGAGCTTTTATCCAATTAAATGCCAAGTAAACAAAACCAGACCAGAGCAATGCACCAACCAAATACAATAGCTGCTTGATTAGCTTCATCTTAATTCCCAGAGCTAATTTCCACTCACTGAAATATCTAGCCCCACGTTGGGAAAGCCAATTAAAAATGTGATGGTTTGGGGGTTACCCCACCCCTCCACACTTTTGAATTTGCCCCAGCTAACTCAGACGGCCTCTGGGAATATAGATGAAGCAATTTATTTACAGCTAGCAGAATTTACAAGCAGCTATTTACAATATATACAGTTATATACAATTATATACAGAAATATACAAAGGATAAACAATACAGAAGCACAACTCCCCTCCCAGAAACCTGAGTCCCCAGGAGGGGCTCTCAAACCACCCCAACACCTCCCCCCGGCCCTCTCAACCTTACCCCAGTTCTCAGGAAGAAGAGAGATGCAGCCAAGAGGTTAGGGAGCAAGGTTAGTAGGAGCAGGGTTAATGAGATGTGACCAGGTCTAAGGCAAAAGCAAGAGTGAGAAACAAAATGGAGAAAAAGTCTTTCTTCTTCCCAGAGTTCTCAGTGTGACTGTGAGAGAAGTAGACACAATTGTTTTTCATTTCACTGCCCGTTATCTAGTTCTTCTACCAAAACATTCCAGCTTGCTTCAAACTAGCACAGGGACTGAACAAAAGCAAGATGCACAGGCAATAAGGAAAGGGGAGGTAGAGACCCGGGGGCTGTTTAGTCTTCAGATGACAAGGCTGAGGATCTTACTAACAGTAACTTACTTAACTAAGTGTCCTGCATCTGGGTCAGGGCAATGCCAAGCACAAATGCAGGCTGGGCAGTGAGTGGCTGGAGAACAGCCCTGAGGAGAGGGACCTGGGGGTGCTGCTGGAGGAGAAGCTTAACAGCAGCCAGCAGTGTGCACTTGCAGCCCAGAAAGCCAAGCAGAGCCTGAGCTGCAGCAGCAGCAGTGTGGCCAGCAGGGCCGGGGAGGTGATTCTCCTCCTCTGCTGTGCTCTGCTGAGACCCCACCTGGAGTACTGCATCCAGTGCTGGAGCCCCTGGGACAAGAGGGCTGTGGAGATGCTGGAGTGTGTCCAGAGCAGGGCCCCGAGGATGCTGAGAGGGCTGCAGCAGCTCTGCTGTGAGCACAGAGTGAAAGAGTTGGGGCTGTGCAGGCTGGAGCAGAGGAGGCTCCCAGGTGACCTTCTTGTGGCCTTCCAGGATCTGAAGGGGGCTACAAAAATCTGGGGAGGGACTTTTGAGGCTCTCAGGGAGTGCCAGGATTGGGGGGAGTGGAGCAAAGCTGGAGGTGGGGAGAGTGAGGCTGGAGGTGAGGAGGAAGTTGTTGAGCATGAGAGTGGTGAGAGGCTGGAATGGGTTGCCCAGGGAGGTGGTTGAGGCCCCATGGTTGGAGGTGTTTAAGGCCAGGCTGGCTGAGGCTGTGTGCAGCCTGCTCTAGGTTAGAATGTCCTTGGGCATGTCAGGGGGGTTGGAACTGTCTGATCCTTGTGGTCCCTCCCAACCCTGACTGATTCTATGATTACGATTAACCTGGGCTGGTGAAGGTTTCACAGCCCATGGCAGAAAGGTTGGAACCAGATGATCCCCAGGAAGTTCCATCTCAATATGAATCACAGAATGGTTTAGGTTGGAAGAGACCTCAAAGCTCAGCCAGTTCCAAACTTCTGATGTAGAAAGGGACACCTCCCACTAGAACAGGTTGCTCAAAGCCTCACCCAACCTTGTCCTGAACACCTCCAGGGATGCTGTGCTCCAGAGCCTCCTTGGGCAATCTCTGCCAGTGTCTCACCACCCTCACTGCAAACAACATTTGCCTAACATCCACTTTCAATCTCCCCTCTGCTACTTTAAACCCATTCCTCTTCCTCCTAGCATTACAAGACCTTGTCAATAGTCCCTCCCCAGCCCCCCTCAGATCCTGGAAGACCACTCCAAGGTCTCCTGGAAGCCTTCTCTTCTCCAGGCTGCACAGCCCCAACTCTCTCAGCCTCTCCTCACAGCACAGCTGCTGCAGCCCTCTCAGCATCTTGGTGCTCTCCTCTGCACTGGCTCCAACACTTCCATGTCCTGCTTGTGCTGGGGGCTCCAGAAATGGACCCACTACTCCAGATGGGAAACTTCTTCATTGTAAGGGTCCTGGACCAGACTGCCCAGAGAGGTTGTGGAGTCTCCTTCACTTCAAAACCCACCTGGATGCATTCCTGTGTGACCTGCCCTAGATCATCCTGCTTGGCAGGGAGGGTTGGACTCAAAGATGTCTACAGGTCACTTCCAAACCCTAATATTCTGTGAGTCTATGATTTGGTTGACCTGCCTTGAGAATATTCAGTATGCATATTTTTAGTCCCTAGATGACAAGTGCTATGGTGTTGCCTTGATGTGACCTCTCAAACTTCTCCAAAGTGGAGGTTGTAACCTCCTGCCAGGGTGCTGCTTCATAAAGGTTGTGCCTGCAACACCATTTTTCTCCTCCTAGGTCAGGGTTTGTGTGGCTTGACAAGGTAGCAGCAGGAATAGAAAGGGGTTTAGATGACACCAAGCTGGGGGCAGATGTGGCTGGGTAGGAGGGCAGAAGGGCTCTGCAGCAGGACCTTGACCGCCTGCACAGATGGGCAGAGTCCAAGGGGATGGGGTTCAATAGCTCCAAGTGCAGGGTGCTGCACTTTGGCCACAACAACCCCATGCAGAGATACAGGCTGGGGTCGGAGTGGCTGGAGAGCAGCCAGACAGAGAGGGATCTGGGGGTGCTGATTGATACCCACCTGAACATGAGCCAGCAGTGTGCCCAGGTGGCCAAGAGAGCCAGTGGCATCCTGGCCTGCATCAGGAATGGTGTGGCCAGCAGGAGCAGGGAGGTCATTCTGCCCCTGTACTCTGCACTGCTTAGACCACACCTTGAGTGCTGTGTTCAGTTCTGGGCCCCCCAGTTTAGGAGGGACATTGAGATGCTTGAGCGTGTCCAGAGAAGGGCAACGAGGCTGGGGAGAGGCCTTGAACACAGCCCTACGAGGAGAGGCTGAGGGAGCTGGGATTGGTTAGCCTGGAGAAGAGGAGGCTCAGGGCAGACCTTATTGCTGTCTACAACTACCTGAGGGGTGGTTGTGGCCAGGAGGAGGTTGCTCTCTTCTCTCAGGTGGCCAGCACCAGAATGAGAGGACACAGCCTCAGGCTGTGCCAGGGGAGATTTAGGCTGGAGGTGAGGAGAAAGTTCTTCCCTGAGAGAGTCATTGGACACTGGAATGGGCTGCCCGGGGAGGTGGTGGAGTCGCCGTCCCTGGGGCTGTTCAAGGCAGGACTGGACGTGGCACTTGGTGCCATGGTCTGGCCTTGAGCTCTGTGCTAAAGGGTTGGACTTGATGGTCTGTGAGGTCTCTTCCAACCCTGATGATACTGGGATACTGTGATACTGTGATACTGTAAAAGGCAGGTTTAGCTTTCTGCTTGTCCTTTGCCCTGCTTGACTCAACAATAAAAACATTAAACCAGGAGATTCACTTGAAAGTCTCAAGACAAAGGTAGAAGTGTCCTGGTTCAGCTCCTGCCAGCAACTGAGCACCACACAGCCTCCTCCAAACCACTCTCCACAGCTATACCTGAAAGGAGCTTGTGGAGACCTGGGGGTTGCTCTCTTCTTCCTAGCATTGAGTGATAAAATGAGAGGAAATGGCTTGAAGATGGACCAGGGGAGGTTTAGGTTGGATATCAGGCAAAATTTATTTGCTGTGAGAGTGGTTGGGGGATAATAGTCCAGAATATACTGAGCTGTGATGTGCTTATTTTCACTTGTCAAATGAATAGTTTGTACCTGAGAAACCATCTCATGACCCATCAAAAAAACTACTGGAAGCCATGGAGCAGTTGTTCCAGCAGATAAAATGTTCCTTTATCTCTGGCCAAAGAAACAGAATTGGAAGGTTTTGTTCTAGGTGGCCAGATGTGAAAAAAACTAAGAGAGCTGTGGGAGTAAATTTCCACAAGCTCTGTGCTTTTGCTAAGTGTTGTTAGAGTGGATATCAGGGGAAGGCTGTCACTGAAAGAGTGGTCAGGCCTTGGAACAGGCTGCCCACAGAGGTGCTGGAGTCATCTTTCCCCTTCTCCTTTCTTTCTCCTCTTCTCTTTTCCTTTCTTTCTTCTCTCCCCTTCTCCTTTCTTTCTCCTCTTCTCTTTTCCTTACTTTCTCGTCTCCCCTTCTCCTCTCCCTTTCTCCTCTTCTCTCCCCTTCTCTTTTCTTTCTCCTCTCCCTTTCTCCTCTCCCTTTTTCCTCTCCCCTTCTCCTCTCCCCTTCTCCTCTCCCCTTCTCCTCTCCCCTTCTCCTCTCCCTTTTTCCTCTCACTTTCTCCTCTCTCTTTCTCCTCTCCCCTTCTCCTCTCCCTTTCTCCTCTCCCTTTCTCCTCTCCCCTTCTCCTCTCCCCTTCTCCTCTCCCTTTCTTCTCTTCTCCTCTCCCCTTCTCTTTTCTTTCTCCTCTCCCCTTCTCTTTTCTTTCTCCTCTCCCCTTCTCCTTTCTTTATCCTCTTCTCTTTTCCTTTCATTCTCCTCTCCCCTTCGCCTTTCTTTCTCCTCTCCCCTTCACCTTTCTTTCTCCTCTCCCTTTCTCCTCTCCCCTTCTCCTCTCCCCTTCTCCTCTCCCCTTCTCCTCTCCCCTTCTCCTCTCCCCTTCTCCTCTCCCTTTCTCCTCTCCCCTTCTCCTCTCCCCTTCTCCTCTCCCCTTCTCCTCTCCCCTTCTCCTCTCCCCTTCTCCTCTCCCTTTCTCCTCTCCCCTTCTCCTCTCCCTTTCTCCTCTTCCTTTCTCCTCTCCCCTTCTCCTTTCCTTCTCCTTTCCCCTTCTCCTTTCTCCTCTTGGACTTGGACTTGATCTTAGAGGCCTTTTCCAACTTTGATGATTCTATAGAGCTCATTAAAGCACCTGTGGACATGACACTTTGGGACATGGTTGAGCATGTGTTGGGTTGACAGTACCACTGCCTGGAGTTCAAATCCTGTGCGTGTGCTCTTGCTTACAGGTGTGGCAGTGAGTGTGGGGTTTGTACTCACTTATTCACTAGCAGACAAGCACTCTAAGACTCCGTTTTTTCCTACCACAAACCCAACGATGGATGCTAGGCATTTTCACCTCATTTTTAAAAGCACTCTTGAGCTGTTTGGGAGTTGGGCTGTGAAAGAGAAGATTTTATCAGCCTGGCTGGATGTTTACAAGGAGCTTAGGCTGTGTTTAAATTGAAAGGTATTAGGTTATCACGACTCTGGGAAAGAAAGGTTCTTGTACATTTAATCCAGCATGAAGTCCTCCAGCAGTCTCTTGACAGCAAAGTCCTCTGGCATTCAGAGCACAGAACTCGTGGCTGCCTGATATCCTGGAAGCAGCCTGCTCTTGCATTTCACAAACTCATGTTTTACCCCATTTCCTCCTCCCTGCAGATGCTTTTCTACCTTTCCCTCTTGAAGATCCTTTTGTTAAAGCAAATTGGAATGAATACGAGTTGCTGGGTTAGGAACTGGCTGCATGGCTGGGCCCAGAGAGTGGTGGTGAATGGTGCCATGGCCAGCTGGCAGCTGGCACTGGTGCTGTGCCCCAGGGATCAGTGATGGGCACAGTCCTGTGCAATATCTTTATTGATGATCTAGATGAGGGGATTGAGTCCTCCATCAGTGAGTTTGCAGAGGACACCAAGTCGGGAGCATGTGTGGATCTGTTAAAGGGCAGGAGGGCTCTGCAGAGGGACATGGACAGGCTGCACAAATGAGCACAGTGCAGTGCCAGAAGGTTTAACAAGGCCAAGAGAAGGTTTCTGCACGTTGGCTATAACAAGCCCAAGCAGCACTACAGGCTGGGGCCAGAGTGGCTGAGAGCAGGCAGGCAGAGAGGGAGCTGGGGGTGCTGGCAGAGAGGAGCTGAAGCTGAGGCAGCAGTGCCCATGTGGGCAGCAGAGCCAATGGCATCCTGGGCTGGCTCAGGAGCAGTGTGGGCAGCAGGACAAGGGAGGTTCTTGTGCCCCTGTGCTCAGCACTGCTCAGGCCACCCCTGGAGTGCTGTGTCCAGTTGTGGGCTCCTGAATTGCAGAGAGATGTTGAGGTGCTGGAAGGTGTTGAGAGCAGGGCAGCAAGGCTGGGGAGGGGCCTGGAGCACAGCCCTGCCTGTGAAGAGAGGCTGAGGGAGCTGGGGGTGTTTGACCTGGAGAACAGGAGGCTCAGGGCAGAGCTCATTGCTGTCTGCAGCTGCCTGAAGGGAGGCTGTAGCCAGGTGGGATTGGGCTCTGCTGCCAGGCAACTATCAATAGAAGAAGGGGACACAGCCTTAAGCTGTGCCAGGGGAGATTCAGGCTGGATATCAGGAGGAAGTTGTTGCCAGAGTGGTTGGCATTGGAATGGGCTGCCCAGGGAGGTGCTGCAGTTGCCATCCCTGGAGGTGTTTAAGAGGAGGCTGCATGAGGCACTCAGTGCCATGGCTTAGTTAATTAGAAGCTGCTGGGTGACAGGTTGGACTCAGTGATCTCAGAGGTCTTTTCCAACCTGCTTAATTCTGTGAGAATGCAGTGAAACACTGATGGGAAAGGGAGTGCATCAGAGCTGTGCAAATGAGTGTGAGCAGCTGGGACACACAAAAGGGAGACAACACTTAGCTGCTGTGAAACAGATTCATACAAGAATATATCAAAGCAGTGGATGCAGGCAAGAGGAAAGTGGAAAGCAAAATGCTAGACTGAAGCAGGAGCCTTCAAAATACTGAACTCACAGTATCACAGTATCATCAGGGTTGGAAGAGACCTCACAGATCAAGTCCAACCCTTTACCACAGAGCTCAAGGCCAGACCATGGCACCAAGTGCCACGTCCAGTCCTGCCTTGAACAGCTCCAGGGACGGCGACTCCACCACCTCCCCGGGCAGCCCATTCCAGTGTCCAATGACTCTCTCAGGGAAGAACTTTCTCCTCACCTCCAGCCTAAATCTCCCCTGGTGCAGCCTGAGGCTGTGTCCTCTTGTTCTGGTGCTGGCCACCTGAGAGAAGAGAGCAACCTCCTCCTGGCCACAACCACCCCTCAGGTAGTTGCAGACAGCAATAAGGTCTGCCCTGAGCCTCCTCTTCTCCAGGCTAACCAATCCCAGCTCCCTCAGCCTCTCCTCGTAGGGCTGTGCTCAAGGCCTCTCCCCAGCCTCCTCACCCTTCTCTGGACATGCTCAAGCATCTCAATGTCCCTCCTAAACTGGGGGGCCCAGAACTGAACACAGCACTCAAGGTGTGGTCTAAGCAGTGCAGAGTCCAGGGGCAGAATGACCTCCCTGCTCCTGCTGGCCACACCATTCCTGATGCAGGCCAGGATGCCACTGGCTCTCTTGGCCACCTGGGCACACTGCTGGCTCATGTTCAGGTGGGTATCAATCAGCACCCCCAGATCCCTCTCTGTCTGGCTGCTCTCCAGCCACTCTGACCCCAGCCTGTATCTCTGCATGGGGTTGCTGTAGCCAAAGTGCAGCACCCTGCACTTGGAGCTATTGAAGCCATCCCCTTGGACTCTGCCCATCTGTGCAGGCAGTCAAGATGTGCAGAGTCCAATAGGATGGCGTTCAGTAGCTCCAAGTGCAGGTTGCTGCACTTCAGCATTAATAGGAGTGAACTCTCTGAGATTGATTCATCTGCTCTGAGCTACACAAGAGCTGCTCCCTCTTTGTCCTTCTGGGCTTCTGGGCTATAGCTTTACACAACTCAAGTGCACAGCCTGTGTTGCTCACCTGTGATTTTAAGCCAAGGATTAATGCTTATTTTATTTTAAGAGAGTCCACAAACTTCCAGGAGGTTCTTTTTTTTTTGTCATTTTTTTCTCTTTTTCTTTCTCTTTTTCTTTTTACATTTTTTCTTTGACTTTTCCTTTTTTTTCCTGTATTTTTCTTTTTTTCTGTCTTTTTTTATTTTCTTCTTTTTTTCTTATTTCTTTTCTTTTTTCTTTCTTTTTCCTTTTTCTTTTTTTAAATTTTTTTCTTTTCTTTTTTCTTTTTTCTTTTTTCTTTTCTTTTTTTCTTTTTTTTCTTTTCTTTTTTCTTTTTGTCTTTTTTCATTTTTTCTTTTGGTTTTCCTTTTTAAAAAGATTTTTTCTCTCATTTTTTCATTATTTTCATTTTTTTCTTTTTTCTCTTCTGTTTTCATTTTTCTTTTTTTCCTTTTTTATTTTTTTCTCTTTTTTTTCCCTTTTTTCCTTTTTTATTTTTTTCTCCTTTTTCCTTTTATTTTCCTTTTTAAAAATATTTTTCTTTCCACATTTTTATTTCATTATTTTTCTTTCTTCTTAGTTTTTTATTTTTTTGTTATTTTCCTTTTAAAAATATTTTTCTTCTCATATTTTTCTTTCACTGTTTTCATGTTTTCTTTCTTCTTTTTACTTTCTTTTTACTTTTTATGTCCTTTCTAAAAATATTCTTTATTTTTCTTCTCATCCATTTTATTTTTTTCTTTTGCTTTTTTTTATTAATCTCCTTTTAAAATTTGTTCTTTTTTTATTATTTTTTCTTTTTTAAAATTATTTTTACATTTACTTTTTCTTTTTAATTTGTTTTTATATTTTCAAATATTTTAGTTTATTTTATTTATCTCCTTTTAATTTAAAAAATATTTTTCCTTTTTATTTCTTTCTATTTAACTCCTTTTAAAGTTTTTATCTTTTTTTTGTTTTACATTTTATTTTTAGTTTTCTTTTATTATTATATTTTAAAACTTTTTCCTTTTCTTTTGTTTTCTTTTTTTATTTTTGTTATTTTCTTTCTCTTTTTCTTTTCCTTTTCCTTTTTCTTTTCCTTTTCCTCTTTCTTTTCCTTTTCCTTTTTTCTTTTATTTTTCTCTTCTTTTTCTTTTCTCCTTCTTTTTCTTCTTCATCTTCTTTTTCTTTTTCCTTTTTTTTTATTTTTTTCCTTTTTACTCTTTATTTTTCTCCTTTTATTTTTAGTTATTTTCTTTTTATTTTTCTTTTTTCTTATTTTTTCTTTTAATTTATTTTTACATTTTTTCCTTTCCATTTTTTTCCCCTTCCCTCTTTTTTTTTTTTAATCCCTTTTTTAATTCTTTTCCTCCCCTTTTTTATTTTTGCCTTTTCCCCTCCTAGGCTTAAACAAAAGCAAAGCCCAATAAGCACACAGTATTTTGAGACCATACCTCTCAAAATAGCTCTTCAAATTGGAATCCTGTCGAAGTTCATAATTGCTCTGGACCTCTGAGCCAGCCCCAGAAATATCTTTAATGATCAATTGACCATAAAGCTCATAACTTTTATCTGAGCTCCCTCATCAACAAATTGATTCTGAGTTTCCATAGGATTAAGGAATCCTTCCAGTTAGGGATTTGCTTTAAAAGGCTAAAAAACAACATACATATCCCCACTAGAAGAGGGCTATGGATGTGCTGGAAGGTGTCCAGAGAAGGGCCATGAGGATGAGCAGAGGGCTGGAGCTGCTCTGCTGTGAGGAGAGACTGAGGGAGTTGGGGCTGTGCAGTCTGGAGAGGAGAAGGCTTTGAGCTGACCTTATTGTGGCCTTTCAGTACCTTAAGGAGGCTACAAGAAAGCTGGGGAGGGACTTTCTAGGATGTCAGGGAGTGATAGGACGGTGGAGAATGGAACCAAGCTGGAAATGGTGAGATTCAGAGTGGATATTAGGAAGGAGTTCTCCAGTATGAGAGTGGTGAGAGCCTGGAAGGGGTTGCCCAGGGAGGTGGTGGAAGCCTCATGCCTGGAGGTGTTTAAAGCCAGGCTGGATGACGCTGTGGATAGCCTGATCCAGTGTGAGGTGTCACTGATTATGGCAGGGTGGGTTGGAACTGGCTGATCCTTGTGGTGCCTTCCAACCTAAACCATTCTATGATTCTCTGATTCTCTATTTCTATGATTCTATATGATCACAGATTCCATCTTGGAAAGCGAGGGCTAAAACAGTTTCTTCCTCTGCATGCAATTCCCTCTTAGCACAGGATGAAAGGCTCAGAAGAAGAGGCAGGACAAAATTCATCAACTAGGCTCTAGCGATGCTGAAGCTGGAGCAGATCTGCCTGTAACTGGGAAACAAATTTCACCTTTTAGCATCAGTGGCAGGTGAGCTGCAGTGGTTAATTCCACCCCTTGCAGCCTGTCTAAAATAACTCTGTGCAGCTACTCATGCATGTAATTCAGCTACCTGATTCATTAACATTTAAACAGCCTCTTAGGCAGTGGCCATAAATTGGGTGCCTTGCAGAACCCTGGCAAAAGTGTGTTTAACAGCCATTGGTACATGAAAGCCTTGTCAAGGGAAAAATACTTCCCTGCTCTACAGTAACAAACAGGTATGCTTCTTCTCATCCCGGAGTGCCATAGAATCATGGAACTGTCAGGGCTGGAAGGGACCTCAAGGAGCAGACACTTCCAACTCCCCTGACATGCCCAGGGACACCTCACACTAGTTCAGGCTGGCCACAGCCTCATCCAGCCTGGCCTTAAACACCTCCAGGGATGAGGCTTCCACCACCTCCCTGGGCAACCCCTTCCAGGCTCTCACCACCCTCATGCTGAAGAACATCTTTCTAACATCCAGTCTGAATCTACCCACTTCTACTTTTGCTCCTTTCCCCCTAGTCCTATCACTACCTGACATCCTAAAAAGTCCCTCCCAGCTTTCTCTCAGATACTGGAAGGCCACAATAAGTTCCCTTTGGAGCCTTCCCTTCTGTAAAATGAACAGCCGCAACTCTCTCAGCCTGTTGTCATAGCAGAGCAGCTCCACCCCTCTGCTCATCCTTGTGGCCCTTGTCTGGACACACTCCAGCACATCCAGACCATTCCTCTAATAGGGGCTCCAGAACTGGAAGCATTACTCCAGGTGAGGTCTCACCAGAGTGGATCAGAGGGGTAGAATCACCTCCTTCACCCCACTGGCCACACTTCTCTTGGTGCAGCCCAGGACCCTGACTGATTCTATGATTCTATGACTCTGTGATTCTGTGACTCTGTGACTCTGTGATTCTATGGATCTGTGATTCTATGACTCTGTGATTCTGTGACTCTGTGACTCTGTGATTCTATGACTCTGTGATTCTGTGACTCTGTGATTCTGTGATTCGATGGATCTGTGATTCTATGACTTTGTGATTCTGTAACTCTGTGATTCTGTGATTCTATGGATCTGTGATTCTGTGACTTTGTGATTCTATGACTCTGTGATTCTATGACTGTGACTCTGTGATTCTATGGATCTGTGATTCTGTGACTCTGTGATTCTGTGATTCTATGGATCTGTGATTCTATGACTCCATGATTCTGTGATTCTGTGACTTTGTGATTCTATGGATCTGTGATTCTGTGATTCTATGGATCTGTGATTCTATGGATCTGTGATTCTGTGATTCTGTGACTCTGTGATTCTATGACTTTGTGATTCTGTGATTCTGTAACTCTGTGATTCTGTGACTCTGTGATTCTGTGACTCTGTGATTCTATGACTCTGTGATTCTGTAACTCTGTGATTCTGTGACTCTGTGATTCTGTGATTCTATGGATCTGTGACTCTATGGATCTGTGATTCTATGGATCTATGATTCTGTGACTCTGTGATTCTGTGACTCTGTGACTCTGTGATTCTATGGATCTGTGATTCTGTGATTCTATGGATCTGTGATTCTATGGATCTGTGATTCTGTGACTCTGTGACTCTGTGATTCTATGGATCTGTGATTCTGTGATTCTATGGATCTGTGATTCTATGGATCTGTGATTCTGTGACTCTATGATTCTGTGACTCTGTGACTCTATGATTCTATGGACCTGTGACTCTGATACTGTGATTCTGTGATTCTATGGATCTGTGACTCTGTGATTCTGTGATTCTATGGATCCGTGACTCTGATTCTTCTCTGATTTTATGATTCTAATCAGAGAATCATAGAATGCATCAGGTTGGAAGGAACCCTTTCATGTCATCTTGCCCAACCATGAGGTACTTACATGGAAAGAGGTCAAACGCAACCACACCTAACAACAGGTAAACAGTGGTTTGCCTTGGTTCACCAAAAGGTAGTCAAGTTTCCTGGCTTGTAAAGTAGTGAGTTGGTTTAATAACCCCTTCTGGCCATAAAATCCACAGGTGTGTGAAAGAGCACCCTTCTGGCTGCCCAACTCATGCCATGGTTTATGTTCATTGAATCTCAGGCTTTGGGCTTAAACTCCAAAGTGTTCTCAAACAATGGAATAGACTCCTCAGGGAGGTGGTTGAATCCCCATCCCTGGAGGTGTTTGAAAGCCACAAAGCTGTGGTGCTGAGGGCCACGGTTCAACCCCAGCCTTGGTAGAGTTAGAGAATGGTCAGACTCAATGATCTCAAAGGTCTTTCCTAACCAACATGATTTCATGGTATAGAAAAACACAGTAGTGCTCTATGGCTAAGATGGGACTTTGCTGTGGAAGGAGAAGAGGAAGGAGCCACAGCCCCATGCTGGTAAAAGTGTGTGTTTAAATAAGCAGGATGGATGGAGGCTGGCAGCAGAGGGACACAGATGAACTGATTTGCCTATTTGGCCAGTGAAGCTTGGGACTCCTTATCTAATACAAGTGCTTAAATCAATTGAGTTTGCACAGACAGGAGTTTAAAGTGTCTCTAGAAGCTATCACACCATAACTTCCTTTTCAGCATGACATTGGGACTGTGTAGAACTCTCTGACTCATTCAGTCTTGCTTTACATTTCAGCACAAGTTCATCCATCACTCCTTAGCTCATCTCTATCCTCCCGTGGGGGTTTCCAAGTAGCCTTCCAAACCAGCCTGAGAAAAGCTGTTGTGCTCTTGACTTAAACCCTTCATTGTGTTTCTGACTGCATGCCTCCAGATTTGGTGATCCAAAGTTACCTGTAAAAATTGTTTTCATTTTAAAGCAGGAATAATTTTTTACCACTGGAAAAAGTAATAACAAACAACAACAACAACATCAAAAACTCCAAACAAACAAAAACCAAAGGGAAAAAAATGCCATCACAGAATGTTAGGGGTTAGAAGGGACCTCCAGAGATCACTGGGTTCAACTTCCCTGCCAAAGTAGGGCAGGTCACACAGGAACATATCCAAGTTGGCTTTGAAAGTCTGCAGAGAAGGAGACTCCACAACCTATCTGGGCAGTCTGCTCCAGGGATCTGTCACCCACACAGTAAAGAAGCTTCTCCTCATGTTCAGGTGGAACTTGCTGTGTTCTAGCTTGTATCATAGACTCATAGAATGGTTTAGCTTGGGAGGGAGATCAAAGCTCAGCCACTTTCAACCCTCCAACATAGGCAGGGACAGCTCCCACTAGAATAGGTTGCTCAAGGCCTCATCCAACCTGGCCTTGAACACCTCCAGGGAGGTTGTGGAGCACAGAAGCACAGAATGAGATCTTTGATGACATTCTGTGCTTCTGTGCTCCACAACCTCCCTGGGCAACCTGTGCCAGTGTCTCACCACCCTCACTGCAAACAACATTTGCCTAACAGCCACTTTCAATCTCCCCTCTACCACTTTAAACCCATTCCTCCTTATCCTGTCATTACAAGACCTTGTCAATAGTCCATCCACAGCCCTCCTGGAGCCCCCTTCAGATACCAGAAGGCCACTCCAAGGTTTCCTCAAAGCCTTCTCTTCTCCATGTTGCAGATCCCCAACTCTCTCAGCCTGCTGACAGCAGGACAGCAACCGTGTGCTGGGCTGCAGCAAGAGCAGTGTGGGCAGCAGGGCAAGGGAGGGGATTCTGCCCCTGGGCTCTGCTCTCCTCACACCCCACCTGCACTCCTGGGTGCACTTCTGCAGCCCCCAGCACAAGCAGCACATGGAAGTGTTGGTGACAGTCCAGAGGAGGCTACCAAGATGCTGAGAGGGCTGCAGCAGCTGTGCTGTGAGGAGAGGCTGAGAGAGTTGGGGCTGTGCAGCCTGGAGAAGAGAAGGCTTCCAGGAGACCTTGGAGTGGCCTCGCAGGATCTGAAGGGGGCTGCAGGAAGGCTGGGGAGAGACTATTGACAAAGTCTTGCAATGCCAGGACAAGGAGGAATGGGTTTGAAGTGTCCGAGGGGAGATTGAAAGTGGCTGTTAGGCAGAAGTTGTTTGGAGTGAGGGTGGTGAGACACTGGCACAGGTTGCCCAGAGAAGTTGTGGAGCACAGAAGCACAGAATGTGATCTTTGATCACATTCTGTGCTTCTGTGCTCCACAACCTCCCTGGAGGTGTTCAAGGCCAGGCTGGATGGGTCCTTGAGTGACCTGTTCTAGTGGGAGGTGTCCCTGCCTATGGCAGAGGGGCTGGAACTGGCTGAGCTTTGAGGTCCCTTCCAGCCTTAACCATTTTATGATTCTAGTCCAACCCACTCCAGCATTTCACACTTATGCTGGGAACAGCAGAACTGAAGGTCTCTTCTGAGCTAAACCATTCTATGAAACAGATATAAAGAAACAAAAGTCAGGAATATCTTTATGAGAAAAAGGATGGAAAGCAACTCCTGCATTTTTAAGACTACACAGGTGAGAGCCTCTTTGCTCTATCCATAGAGCTAAAGGGAAGCAAGGCAGATATGGGACTGAACTTGTCCCACTCTGGTGAGCAAATCAAACCCTGCTGCATTTTCATCAAGTGTCAGAAACAGAGAGATAGTTCTTTGGGGCCAGGCAGGAAATCAGGCTATTAAGTTACAGCTTTTTCATTGCCCTTGTCATTCTCTTCTCCTACCCTACAGATGTTCTATCAAAGCAACTCATTGTAACCATTTATCTCCCCAAACTTAAAATACTTTTTCCAGGGTTTTGTTTTTTTTTTCCTTCCACACACATGCTCCCCCCCCACCCCCCATCACTACTTGAAGCCTTTGTACTTTGTGTCTTGCTTCCCTGATCTTGTATGGCTCTTAAGATTAATTTGCACCAGCAAGGAGTTCAACAACAAAATCAATTTCAATGGGGTCAGGGGAGGTCACTCCCAGCTCAGTAGCGTGAGGAAGAGAAATAGATGATTATCGTTCTGGGAACACCACTACCTCAGAATGGAGAGGAGAAGGGGGGGGGGGGGGGGGGGGGCTGTTAAAAATAAAGAACCTACCCATTAAAGACCTTCACAATCATTTTCATAGCATTGGAAACAATGAATTTTGGTTCTTCTGCCTCCTTCCTTCCAACCTTGCTCTGGCCATCTCCACCACACAAATAATTTGTGCTGCAGCACAGCTTTTGTACTCCACCAGAGCAAACTGGGACTGAATTTGTTAACTGACTGGTAGAAGGTGGCCCCTGTCACATCGATCCAGCAATACCTTTAGTAGGTCTTTTTATACCCTTGGCACGTAGCAGGTGGAAATTAAACAGCATTCCCTCTGCTAGGTGTTCCATCTGCCCTGTTGCCAAAGGGCAGAGGCAACAAGAATTTAAGTTCCACCTTCAGGAGCAATATCAGAGGTTAAAAAAAGAAAGACAAATACTTCAGTGTTCAAAATTGAATCTCAAAAGGAAATTCATCCTACCTACTGCATCTCTTTGGCTTGGGTTTGTTTTTATTTCATCAGTGTCTCTCTTCTACCTCTGATGAACAAAATGAAGTAACTGTTAGGATAGAATGGAGTGGAATGGAATAGAATAGAATAGAATAGAATAGAATAGAATAGAATAGAATAGAATAGAATAGAATAGAATGGGATAGAATAGAATAGAATAGAATAGAATAGAATAGAATAGAATAGAATAGAATAGAATAGAATAGAATGGAACGGGATAGAATAAGATAGAACAGAATGCTATGGAATAGGATGAAATGGAATAAAATAGAATAGTATGGAATGGAATGCAATAGAATGGAATGGAATACAATACAATACAATGGAACAGAATAGAATGAAGTGGAATAGAATAGAATAGAATAGAATAGAATAGAATAGAATAGAATAGAATGGAATTGAATGGAACGGAATAAAATAGAATGGAATGGAATAGAATGGAATGGAGTAGGATGAAATGGAATAAAATAGAATAGTATGGAATGGAATACAATAGAATGGAATGGAATACAATACAATACAATACAATGGAACAGAATAGAATGGAACAAAATAGAATGAAGTAGAATAGAATAGAATAGAATAGAATAGAATAGAATAGAATGGAATGGAATGGAATGGAATGGAATGGAATGGAATCAAATGGAATGGAATGGAATAGAATGGAATGGAATAGGATGGAATGGAATGGAATAAAATAGAATAGTATAGAATGGAATACAATAGAATGGAATGGAATACAATACAATACAATACAATGGAACTGAATAGAATGGAACAGATTAGAATGAAGTGGAATAGAATAGAATAGAATAGAATAGAATGGAATTAAATAGAATGGCATGGAATAGAATAGAATGGAATCAAATAAAATGGAATAGAATCAAATAGAATGGAATGGAATAGGATGGGATGGAATGGAATGGAATGGAATGGAATGGAATGGAATGGAATGGAATAAAATAGAATAGTATGGAATGGAATACAATACAATACAATGGAACAGAATAGAATGGAACAGAATAGAATGAAGTGGAATAGAATAGAATAGAATGGAATGGAATGGAATAGAATAGAATAGAATGGAATAAAATAGAACGGAATGGAATCACATAGAATGGAATGGAATGGAATAGAATGGAATGGAATGGAATAGAATGGAATAGGATGGAATGGAATGGAATGAAATAGAATAGTATGGAATGGAATACAGTGCAGTAGAATGGAATATAATACAATAGAATGGAATGGAACAGAATAGAATGAAATGGAATAGAATAGAATAGAATAGAATAGAATGAAATGAAATGGAATAGAATAAAATAGAATAGAATGCAATGGAATGGGATAGAATAAAATAGAATGGAATTGAATGGAATAGAATGGAATGGTAATGGAATAGAATCAAACAGGTTGGATGAGACCTCCAAGATCATCCAGTCCAAAAATACTCATCAGCTTAAAATGGTTAACTTACCATTAGTCAGTTAGTTATGGGGCACAGCTGGCTTGTTAGAGGACAGAGTTGCCATTCAGGGGGAGCTGGACAGGCTGCAGAGGTGTGCCCAGGCCAACCTCATGGCATTCAACAAGGCTAAGGGTAAGGTCCTGCACCTGGGTGGGTGCAATGCCAAGGCCAGCTGCAGGCTGGGTGGGGAATGGCTGAGAGCAGCCCTGAGGAACAGGCCCTGGGGGTCTGGGCTGATGAAAAGCTCCACAGGAGCCTGCAGTGTGAGTGCAGCCCAGACACAACCCTGTGCTGGGCTGCAGCAAGAGCAGTGTGGGCAGCAGGGCAAGGGAGGGGATTCTGCCCCTTGGCTCTGCTCTCCTCACACCCCACCTGCACTCCTGGGTGCACTTCTGGAGCCCCCAGCACAAGCAGCACATGGAAGTGTTGGAGCCAGTGCAGAGGAGGCCACCACGATGCTGAGAGGGCTGCAGCAGCTGTGCTGTGAGGAGAGGCTGAGAGAGTTGGGGCTGTGCAGCCTGGAGAAGAGAAGGCTTCCAGGAGACCTTGGAGTGGCCTTGCAGGATGTGAAGGGGGCTGCAGGAGGTCTGTGGAGGGACTATTGACAAGGTCTTGTCATGAAAGATGAGGAGGAGGAATGGGTTTAAAGTGTTAGAGGGGAGATTGAAAGTGGCTGTTAGGAAGAAGTTGTTTGCAGTGAGGGAGGTGAGACACTGGCATAAGTTGCCCAAGGAGGCTTTGCAGACTCTCTGGGGGTGTTGAGGACCAGGTTGGATGAGTCTTTGAGTGACCTCTTCTAGTGAGAGATATCCCTGCCTATGGTGGGAGGGTTGTAACTGGCTGAGCTTTGAGGTCCCTTCCAACCTAAACCATTCTGTGATTCTATGAACTGCAGTTTCCCACCAGGTTGATAATAAGCAGTTGTATTTTTAGCCCATCGGAAAAGAGGAAGGGTAAAGTTCTTATAGGGAAATAGAATTTGCCAGCAAACTCTAAAGTAAAACTAATGGAATCCTTTTTCAGTCATGCTGGAGCAGTCCTGCTGCCTTTAGGGGTTGACCTTAATCAGTTTCATTATATGCAAAAAGAAAGAAATGAAAAGATTCAAATTTTCTGGGTCAATCTCTCCCCAAGTGAATGGTGTCAGAATGCTGTGGAGTACCACCAGCAACTCAGCTCCCCTAATCATCTCACCTTTCCTCCTTGTGTGAGCAAAACCTGCCCAATGGAATAATCCTGGGAATCATAGAATAGGATCATAGAATGGTTTGGGTTGGAAGGGACCTCAAAGGTCATTGGAGTGTTTAGAGATATGTTAAAGGAGGGCTGGGGAGGGACTATTGATGAGGTCTTGTCATGAGAGGAGGAGGAAGAATGGGTTTGAATTGGCAGAGGGGAGATTGAAAGTGGATGTTAGGAAGAAGTTGTTTGCAGTGAGGGTGGTGAGAGACTGGCACAGGTTGCCCAGGGAGGTTGTGGAGCACGGAAGCTAAGGGTGACCTCATTTATGTTTATAAGTATATGCAGGTGAGTGGCAGGAGGCTGCAGCCAGGCTCTGCTGGGTGATGCCCAGTGCCAGGCCAAGGGGCACTGGGTGGAAGCTGAGCCATAGGAGGTTCCATTTGAACCTGAGGAAGGTTATTTTCCCTGTGAGGGTGACAGAGCACTGGAACAGGCTGCCAGGGGGTGTTGTGGAGTCTCCCTCTCTGGAGGTATTGAAACCCTTCCTTGATGTGTTCCTGTGGGATATGCTATAGGAGATCCTACTCTGGTAGCAGAACTGGACTGGATGATCTTCAAGGTCACTTCCAGCCCCTGGCATTCTGTGTTTGGATTCTTGGTGGCAGCCCTGGTGGAAAGCAGCTCCATAGAGAAACACCTTAGAGTGGTGGTGAGCAGCAAGTTCTGTGAGGGCCACCAATGTGCCCTCTGGGCAAGAGAGCCAATGGCACCCTGGGGGGCAGCAGGAAAGTGTGAACAGCTGGGCTAGGGAGGTTCTGCTCCCTCTCTACTCTGTCTTGGTGAGACCACATCTGGAATACTCTGTCCAGTTTTGGGCTCTCCAGTTCAAGAGGGACAGGGCCCTGCTGGAATACTGTGTCCAGTTTTGGGCTCTCCAAGAGGGACAGGGAGCTGCTGGAATACTGTGTCCAGTTTTGGGCTCTCTAAGAGGGACAGGGAGCTGCTGGAATACTGTGTCCAGTTTTGGGCTCTCCAAGAGGGGCAGGGCCCTGCTGGAATGCTGTGTCCAGTTTTGGGCTCTCCAAGAGGGACAGGGCCCTGCTGGAATACTGTGCCCAGTTTTGGGCTCTCCAATTCAAGAGGGACAGGGACCTGCTGGAATGCTGTGTCCAGTTTTGGGCTCTCTAAGAGGGACAGGGACCTGCTGGAATACTGTGTCCAGTTTTGGGCTCTCCAAGAGGGACAGGGCCCTGCTGGAATACTGTGCCCAGTTTTGGGCTCTCCAATTCAAGAGGGACAGGGAGCTGCTGGAATACTGTGTCCAGTTTTGGGCTCTCTAAGAGGGACAGGGACCTGCTGGAATACTGTGTCCAGTTTTGTGCTAAGAGGGACAGGGACCTGCTGGAATACTGTGTCCAGTTTTGGGCTAAGAGACACAGGGACCTGCTGGAATACTGTGTCCAGTTTTGGGCTCTCCAAGAGGGACAGGGAGCTGCTGGAATACTGTGTCCAGTTTTGGGCTCTCTTAGAGGGACAGGGAGCTGCTGGAATACTGTGCCCAGTTTTGGACTCTCCAAGAGGGATAAGGACTTTCTGGAATACTGTGTCCAGTTTTGGGCTCTCCAGTTCAAGAGGGCCAGGGCCCTGCTGGAATGCTGTGTCCAGTTTTGGGCTCTCGAAGAGGGACAGGGCCCTGCTGGAATACTGTGTCCAGTTTTGGGCTCTCCAATTCAAGAGGGACAGGGAGCTGCTGGAATACTGTGTCCAGTTTTGGGCTCTCTAAGAGGGACAGGGAGCTGCTGGAATACTGTGTCCAGTTTTGGGCTCTCTAAGAGGGACAGGGAGCTGCTGGAATGCTGTGTCCAGTTTTGGGCTCTCCAAGAGGGACAGGGAGCTGCTGGAATACTGTGTCCAGTTTTGGGCTCTCTAAGAGGGACAGGGAGCTGCTGGAATACTGTGCCCAGTTTTGGACTCTCCAAGAGGGATAAGGACTTTCTGGAATACTGTGTCCAGTTTTGGGCTCTCCAGTTCAAGAGGGACAGGGCCCTGCTGGAATGCTGTGTCCAGTTTTGGGCTCTCCAAGAGGGACAGGGCCCTGCTGGAATACTGTGTCCAGTTTTGGGCTCTCCAAGAGGGACAGGGCCCTGCTGGAATACTGTGCCCAGTTTTGGGCTCTCTAAGAGGGACAGGGAGCTGCTGGAATACTGTGTCCAGTTTTGGGCTCTCCAAGAGGGGCAGGGCCCTGCTGGAATACTGTGTCCAGTTTTGGGCTCTCCAAGAGGGACAGGGCCCTGCTGGAATACTGTGTCCAGTTTTGGGCTCTCCAAGAGGGACAGGGAGCTGCTGGAATACTGTGTCCAGTTTTGGGCTCTCCAAGAGGGACAGGGAGCTGCTGGAATACTGTGTCCAGTTTTGGGCTCTCCAAGAGGGGCAGGGCCCTGCTGGAATGCTGTGTCCAGTTTTGGGCTCTCTAAGAGGGACAGGGACCTGCTGGAATACTGTGTCCAGTTTTGTGCTAAGAGGGACAGGGACCTGCTGGAATACTGTGTCCAGTTTTGGGCTAAGAGACACAGGGACCTGCTGGAATACTGTGTCCAGTTTTGGGCTCTCCAAGAGGGACAGGGAGCTGCTGGAATACTGTGCCCAGTTTTGGACTCTCCAAGAGGGATAAGGACTTTCTGGAATACTGTGTCCAGTTTTGGGCTCTCCAGTTCAAGAGGGACAGGGCCCTGCTGGAATACTGTGTCCAGTTTTGGGATCTCCAAGAGGGACAGGGCCCTGCTGGAATACTGTGTCCAGTTTTGGGCTCTCCAGTTCAAGAGGGCCAGGGCCCTGCTGGAATGCTGTGTCCAGTTTTGGGCTCTCCAAGAGGGACAGGGCCCTGCTGGAATACTGTGTCCAGTTTTGGGCTCTCTAAGAGGGACAGGGAGCTGCTGGAATACTGTGTCCAGTTTTGGGCTCTCTAAGAGGGACAGGGAGCTGCTGGAATACTGTGTCCAGTTTTGGGCTCTCTAAGAGGGACAGGGACCTGCTGGAATACTGTGTCCAGTTTTGGGCTCTCTAAGAGGGACAGGGCCCTGCTGGAATACTGTGCCCAGTTTTGGGCTCTCCAGTTCAAGAGGGCCAGGGCCCTGCTGGAATGCTGTGTCCAGTTTTGGGCTCTCCAAGAGGGACAGGGCCCTGCTGGAATACTGTGTCCAGTTTTGGGCTCTCTAAGAGGGACAGGGAGCTGCTGGAATACTGTGCCCAGTTTTGGGCTCTCTAAGAGGGACAGAGACCTGCTGGAATACTGTGTCCATTTTTGGGCTATGAGGGACAGGGAGCTGCTGGAATACTGTGTCCAGTTTTGGGATCTCTAAGAGGGACAGGGACCTGCTGGAATGCTGTGTCCAGTTTTGGGCTCTCCAAGAGGGACAGGGAGCTGCTGGAATACTGTGTCCAGTTTTGGGCTCTCCAAGAGGGACAGGGAGCTGCTGGAATACTGTGTCCAGTTTTGGGCTAAGAGGGACAGGGAGCTGCTGGAATACTGTGTCCAGTTTTGGGCTCTCCAAGAGGGACAGGGAGTTGCTGGAATACTGTGTCCAGTTTTGGGCTCTCCAAGAGGGGAAGGGCCCTGCTGGAATACTGTGTCCAGTTTTGGGCTCTCCAAGAGGGACAGGGACCTGCTGGAATACTGTGTCCAGTTTTGGGCTCTCCAATTCAAGAGGGACAGGGTCCTGCTGGAATACTGTGTCCAGTTTTGGGCTCTCCAATTCAAGAGGGACAGGGACCTGCTGGAATACTGTGTCCAGTTTTGGGCTAAGAGGGACAGGGAGCTGCTGGAATACTGTGTCCAGTTTTGGGCTCTCCAAGAGGGACAGAGACCTGCTGGAATACTGTGTCCAGTTTTGGGCTCTCCAATTCAAGAGGGACAGGGCCCTGCTGGAATGCTGTGTCCAGTTTTGGGCTCTCTAAGAGGGACAGGGACCTGCTGGAATACTGTGTCCAGATTTGTGCTAAGAGGGACAGGGACCTGCTGGAATACTGTGTCCAGTTTTGGGCTAAGAGACACAGGGACCTGCTGGAATACTGTGTCCAGTTTTGGGCTCTCCAAGAGGGGCAGGGAGCTGCTGGAATACTGTGTCCAGTTTTGGACTCTCCAGGAGGGATAAGGACTTTCTGGAATACTGTGTCCAGTTTTGGGCTCTCCAGTTCAAGAGGGACAGGGAGCTGCTGGAATACTGTGTCCAGTTTTGGGCTCTCCAAGAGGGACAGAGGCCTGCTGGAGGGAGTCCAGTGGAGAACCACTAGGATCACAGGATGTTAGGGGTCGGAAGGGACCTCCATAGATCATCAAATCCAATTCTCCTGCCGAAGCAGGACCATAGAATCTAGCTCAGGTCACACAGGAACACATCCCATGGAGAACTTGCTGAAAGACCTTATGCTTTGTATGTTCATAAATTGGTTTTGTTTTTCATTTTGATTTCTTAGTTTTCCTCTTTATCCCCTCATATTTTTTTTTCCTGTTAGACAGGTGTGATTTGGTCTTCTTCAGCCAACACAGCAAGCCAGTGCAGATGGCTGGTTATGGCTCCAAGCAGGAGTGACACAGGGTTGGGAAGGCTGCTTCAATGCAAACACTACAGGCCACTTTTCTAGTCTTTAATATCCCTTCTCCCTCATCTCCCTCCTTTCCTCTGCATCTTCTTCTTTCCCTTTTTCTTTCCACTTCCTTCCTTTCCTCTGTCTTCCTCTTTCCTCCCATCTTCCTCCTTCTTTCCTCTCCACCTCATCCCTTTCCCACCCCACCTTGCATTTTCCTCTTTTATCCCCCAAACCCAGAGCACCTCAGTGCTTTTGGAATCTCCTCCCACCCCAGGTGTGACCATTTAACCCTCCCTACCCACACCCCTTTTTAATCTGGGTGCTGTTAGAGTCTCCTCCCACCCCAGCTGTGACCATTTAGTCCTCCCTACCCACTCCCCTTTCTAATCTGGGCTCTGTTGGAGTCTCCTCCCACCCCAGGTGTGACCATTTAGTCCTCCCTACCCACTCCCCTTTCTAATCTGGGCTCTGTTGGAGTCTCCTCCCACCCCAGGTGTGACCACTTTGCTCTTCCTGCCCCCTCCCCTTTATAATCAGCCCCAGGACAAGCAAGCCCTAAGCTTGCCCAACTGGGCAGAGGGATCCTCCTCCCATCATCACTGGTGAGTCTCCATGGTGTCACACTGGGTGAATGGGAGTGGGATCAAAGGCTGGGGGGCCTGGTGGCCCCCCAGTTAGGCAGGATAGAGATTTGATCAGGATGATGACACTTTTTTTTGCCTGGCTTGTAGAATAGCTGTTGAATTTCAGGCTTCTACTGGTTAAATGGAACAGCTCAGAGCCTAGCCCAGGAAGTGCCTTCTGGCGTTGCTGGTGGTTCAAGAACTATCAGGTAGGACAAACAGTGCTGGCTGCAGCAGGGCTTCTTTAAAGGGCTTTTCTTCAGTTCTGCTCCACAGAATCACAGAATGCCAGGAGCTGGAAGAGATCTCCAAAGCTCATCCAGTCCAATTCCCCTGCCACAGCAGCATCATCTATAGCAGATCACAGAAAAACAAATCCAGGTGGGTTTGGAATATCTCCAGAGAAGGAGACTCCACAACCCCCTTGGGCAGCCTGTGCCAGGGTTCTGGCACTCTCACAGGGGAAAAAAATCCTCTTTGTGTTTCCACGAAAATTCCTATGGCTCAGCTTCCAGCCAGTGCCCCTTGGCCTGGCACTGGGCATCACCCAGCAGAGCCTGGCTCCAGCCTCCTGCCACTCACCTTTGCATCTTTATGGACATTGAGGTCACCCCTCAGTGTCCTATTTTCTGAGCTAAAAAGCCTATGGCTTCTGCTGTACTTACTGCTCTTCTTTTCCTGGTCCCATAGGAACTTGGTCTAGCACCATTCAGCCTTTCTCTTTTAAAACCCATCTTCAGGTGATCATAGAATCAAGCAGGTTGGAAGAGACTTCCAAGCTCATCCAGTCCAACCTAGCACCCAGCCCTGGCCAATCAACCAGACCATGGCACTAAGTGCCCCAGCCAGGCTTTGCTTCAACACCTCCAGGGACAGTGACTCCACCACCTCCCTGGGCAGTCCATTCCAATGCCAATCACTCTCTCCAGGAGAGAACTTCCTCCTAGCATTCAGCCTGAACCTCCCCTGGCACAGCTTGAGACTGTGTTCTGTTGCTGCTGGCCTGGCATCAGAGCCCAACCTCACCTGGCTACAGCCTCCCTTCAGGTAATTGTAGAGAGCAATGAGCTCTGCCCTGAGCCTCCTCTTCTGCAGGCTAAACATCCTCAGCTCCTTCAGCCTCTCCTCACAGGGCTGTGCTTCAGGCCTCTCATGATGTCTAAGGTCCCTTTCAGCCTCAGCCATTCTATGGCCCTTCTCTTTTCCTGACTCACTTCTTGTAACTGATTTTGCACTGCAGTTGACCTACTGCATTAAACTGCATTCTGGGAGTCCCTTTTCCATGAAGGGACTGTCAAATGCAAATGTTACCTTCACATTTTGCCTTCCATGGTAGTTCTCATATAGCTAAGAATGAGGAGTTGAGGAGAAACGATGATGGGGGGCCTTGGGTATCTCCTCTATGAAGAGAGACTGAGAGCCCTGGGGTTGGTTAGTCTGGAGAAGAGAAGGCTGAGAGCAGATCTGAGCAATGTGTACATATCTCTGAGGTGTCAAGTGCCTGAGGCTAAGCTCTTTTTGGTGCTCAGAAGAGTAAGACAAGGAGCAGCATCTACAGAGTGGATCTGAGAAGGTTTCATCTCATCATGAGGAGAAACTTCTTTCCAGTGAGGGTGCCAGAGCCCTGGAGCAGGCTGCCCAGGGAGGTTGTGGACTCTGCTTCTCTGCAGACTTTCCAAACCCAGCTGGATGCATTCCTGTGTGAACTACCCTGGAGGATCCTGCTTTGGCAGGGGGTTGGACTGGATGATCTCTGGAGGTCCCTTCCAATTTCTAAGGTTCTGTGGCTCTTCAGAGCAAAAGACACTAGATGCATGTTTCTTTATCTGCAAGAGTTTGTATTTAAACCATTGATATTGGACACAATTCTACTCTTTGTCCAAGTCTAGGTTTAGATGTTAAACTATCTGTGGATCTGTCATGGAGGGCCCATGGGCCCAAAATAGGCTTATACCTGTTTACCTATCAGAGGGACACAACAGACCTGGTACCCATAAAGTCTGGCCTGTCCAGGGCCCAGGTTGTGTAACATGGTTGAGTAAGATCACAGTATCACCAAGGCTGGAAGAGACCTCACAGATCATCAAGTCCAACCCTTTAGCACAGAGCTCAAGGCCAGACCATGGCACCAAGTGCCACGTCCAATCCTGCCTTGAACAGCCCCAGGGACAGCGACTCCACCACCTCCCCGGGCAGCCCATTCCAGTGTCCAATGACTCTCTCAGGGAAGAACTTTCTCCTCACCTCCAGCCTAAATCTCCCCTGGCACAGCCTGAGGCTGTGTCCTCTTGTTCTGGTGCTGGCCACCTGAGAGAAGAGAGCAACCTCCTCCTGGCCACAACCACCCCTCAGGTAGTTGCAGACAGCAATAAGGTCTGCCCTGGGCCTCCTCTTCTCCAGGCTAACCAATCCCAGCTCCCTCAGCCTCTCCTCGTAGGGCTGTGCTCAAGGCCTCTCCCCAGCCTCGTTGCCCTTCTCTGGACACGCTCAAGCATCTCAATGTCCCTCCTAAACTGGAGGGAAAAATACCTCATCAGTTTCCTCATCCTGGTTGGTTGGTCTATAACAGACTCCAGTTCAAGACCTCATCCAACCTGGCTGTGACACCTGCAGGCAGGGAGCTCCCACAACCTTCCTGGGCAGCCTGTGCCAGTGTCTCACTGCCCTTATTCTAAAGAGTTTCTTCCTACTCTCCAGTCTAAATCTGCTCTCCTCAAACTTCAATCTATCCCCTATCATCCTATCACAACAATCCCTTGTCAAAAGTCTCTTCCCTGCTTTCTTGTAGCCCACTTCATATACTGTAAGGCTGCTCTAAGGTCTCCCTACAGCCTTCTCTTCTCCAGGCTGAACAGCCCAAAGTCCCTCAGCCTGTCACCACAGCAGATGTTTTCCAACCCTCCCTGTGGCCTCTGAACCCTCTCCAGCAATTCTAGGTCCTTCTTGTACGGTGGGCACCAGAACTGGAGGCAGTGCTGCAGATGTGCTCCTAGCAGAGCAGAGATGCAGACTCCCCTCCCTGTGCTGCTGCTCTCCCTGCTTTGGATGCAGCCAGCACACAGCTGCCTCTTGGGCTGCCACCAACCAGTGCTGGCTCCTGGGGAGTTTTTCATCAACTGCCACCCCCCAGATCCTTCTCCTGAGTCGGGGTCAGAATACTTAACACGAGCTAAACAATCTCAGCATTCCCTGATAGGAATATCCAAGGGTTCTTACAAGCAGATTTCCTCATTGCCATGCACTCTGTGGTTAGGCAGACAAAGATCTTTCCAAAGAGCTCAGATTACTACTCAAAGTATTCCATTGCACAGGACATGGAAAATGTGTCTCTAAATGCTTTGGCATTTAGCAGTAATACATTTTAGGCTTTACACTTTGAGGCTTTTAAATGTCCAAAGGGCTGAGTGAAGACTCCCTGATTACTTTCTCAGTGCTCTGTGCAATAACAGTAATTCAAGATTAAATCTCTCCATGTTACAGGTAGTGAGTGGGGGGGGGGGGGGGGGGGGGAGGATAATGTGGAAATGAAGAATGTAAAGGCTGGATCTAGGGCAATTGCTGCCAAATTGCCCTTTCAGGCTAAAAGTTTTATTCCAACAGTTGGTAGTAGAAGGTATCCCTGAATTTCCCCTGTCAAATAGTTCCTTAAAGTTAAAAAAAAAAGGAGCTTACCTGTGATGGGTGGGTGTAAATACCTTAGTTAAAAAGCAAACTGAGCCAGGTGTACAAGAATGCCTCCAGAGAACACAGAATCACAGAATGGTAGGGGTTGGAAGGGACCGCTGAATATTATCTGGTCCAAATACTCTGCTAAAGTAGGATCATCTAAGGCAGGTTGCACAGGGACACATCCAGGTGGGTTGGGATTGCCTCCAGAGGAGGAAACTCCACAATGTCTCTGGGCAGCCTGCTCCAGGGCTCTGTTACCCTTCACTTGATGATTTTTTTATGTGGAGCCTTCTGTGTTCCAGTTTGTGTTCATTGCTCCATGTGCTGTCACTGGGCACCACTGAGAGAAGCCTGGCCCCATCCTCCTGATGCTTAGAATCATAGTGTCAGTCAGGATTGGAAGGGACCACAGGGATCAGACAGTTCTAACCCCACTGCCATGCCCAGGGACACCCTACCATAGAGCAGGCTGCATACAGCCTCAGCCAGCCTGGCCTGAAACACCTCCAGCCATGGGGCCTCAACCACCTCCCTGGGCAACCCATTCCAGCCTCTCACCACTCTCATGCTCAACAACTTCCTCCTCACCTCCAGCCTGACTCTCCCCACCTCCAGCTTTGCTCCATTCCCCCCACTCCTGGCACTCCCTGACAGCCTAAAAAGTCCCTCCCCAGCTTTTTTGGAGTCTCCTGCAGATCCTGGAAGGCCACAAGAAGGTCATCTGGGAGCCTTCTCTTCTCCAGACTGCACAGCCCCAACTCTTTATATATTAAATCCAGATCAGTTTTACCTGGCCAGGTCCCTTTGCAGAGCCTCAAGCAGATCAACACACACACCCAGCCTGGTGTTATCTGCAAACTTACTGAGAGTGCCTTTGAGAATGGATGAAGATATTGGAGAGAACTGAGCCCTGGGGAAAACAAGCTGCACAATTTCACTTTGTTGTTGCTCATGGGATGCAGGGGGGAGGACCAGCTCTAGAAATCCTGACCAGTAACAGAGCCCAGTGAGTCCTCAGCAACAGAAGTGTGCACATAGGAAATAGAAGCTGGGCCCTGTGGATCTGTTCAGTATCTTTCCTGAGGATCTGGAGATTAAACAAGGCCAAGGGCAGGGTTCTACACTTTGGGCACAACAAGCCCAAGCAGCACTGCAGGCTGGGGCCAGAATGGCTGAGAGCAGGCAGGCAGAGAGGGAGCTGGGGGTGCTGGCAGAGAGGAGCTGAAGCTGAGGCAGCAGTGCCCAGGTGGGCAGCAGAGCCAATGGCATCCTGGGCTGGCTGAGGAGCAGTGTGGGCAGCAGGACAAGGGAGGTTCTTGTGCCCCTGTGCTCAGCACTGCTCAGGCCACCCCTGGAGTGCTGTGTCCAGTTGTGGGCTCCTGAATTGCAGAGAGATGTTGAGGTGCTGGAAGGTGTTGAGAGCAGGGCAGCAAGGCTGGGGAGGGTCCTGGAGCAGAGCCCTGTGAGGAGAGGCTGAGGGAGCTGGGGGTGTTTGGCCTGGAGAAGAGGAGGCTCAGGGCAGAGCTCATTGCTGTCTGGAAGTACCTGAAGGGAGGTTGTAGCCAGGTGGGGTTGGGCTCTTCTGCCAGGCAATCAGCAACAGAACAAGGGGACACAGTTTAAAGTTGTGCCAGGGGAGGTCTAGTCTGGATGTTAGGAGGAAGTTGTTGTCAGAGAGAGTGATTGGCATTGGAATGGGCTGCCCAAGGAGGTGGTGGAGTTGCTGTCTCTGGAGGTGTTGAAGCCAAGCCTGGCTGGGGCACTTAGTGCCATGGTCTGGTTGATTGTCTAGGGCTGGGTGCTAGGTTGGGCTGGATGAGTTTGGAGGTCACTTCAAACATGCTTGATTCTATTCCATTCTCTCCATGTGGCTGAGATTGCATTGCTGTGATTTATTACCAGCAGCACCAAAGGAGCTCTTTTCTCATCAGTGCTCCTTGGGATAAGTATATTTCAATGAAAAATAAGCGATGATGAAGCTTTTGTGGGGTCTTTCAGTCCATTTGTATTCCTTGGAATAGTAGTTATAATAATATATAATAATATATTCTCTCAGGTGGCCAGCACCAGAACAAGAGGACACAGCCTCAAGGTACTCCAGGGGAAATTTAGGCTCGCCCAAGTTGTGCCAGGGTAGGTCTAGGCTGGATATTAGGAAGAAGTTCTTCCCAGAGAGAGTGATTGGCATTGGAATGGGCTGCCCAGGGAGGTGGTGGAGGCACCGTCCCTGGGGGTCTTCAAGAAAAGCCTGGATGAGGCACTTAGTGCCATGCTCTGGTTGATTGGTTAGGGGCTGGGTGCTAGGTTGGACTGGATGAGCTTGGAGGTCTCTTCCAACCTGCTTGATTCTATGATTCTATGAAATACTTCATGTTCTGGCTAGGAATGAGACCAAATGAGAACCAGGGCAGGGGTGGGGGTTGGGAAGTGGGGGTGGTTTGGTTGGTTTGTTTGCTTTTGAAGTACATCAGTTTTGAAGCCAGCTTTGGGGTTGTGCCCACAAAGGGTGTATCTGTCCCTTCACACGTTGTGCTGTCTCAGGTGGAGCTCTGACAGCTGCCTCCCGTTGCTGTGAATGTCAAACTCTTATCGTTGATATTTAGTAGCATTTCCTTTTGCTGAGCTCTGGCTCCCATCCCCTGCCTACCTTATGAGCTTACCTCCAACTCATCTGCCTCCTGTCACACCAGCGGACTTTCAATGACCTTCTTAGGATTCTTATCCTTACAAAGCACTTGGCAGCCATCCCCTATGCTAATTTCCATCAACTTCCTTTTTTTTTTTCCCACTATTATCAGCTTTCCTGAGTGTTCTTCTTAGCTGATCCACGAAAGCTTAGTGCAGCCACCAACGTTTGATGTGTTACAGAGCATTAGAGACAACCTCAAAGATCAAATTGTTGTGTTAGATTCAAAGGAAGAAAAGACCTTTCAAAAATTGCAGTTGTGCAGCTGGAGTTTTGTTGATCTGATCCAGCCAGGAATGAAGAAGACCTCAAACTGGGGAGGTTGCTTATAGCTTGCTTAATTTGGGCAACCTGATCCAGTTGATGATGTCCCTGCTTGCTATGCAGGGGGTTGGACTAGATAAGCTTTGGAGGTCCCATCATAAGCAGATTGGAAGAGACCTCCAAGCTCAGCCAGTCCAACTGGTTTGGAATGAGATGATCCTTGGGGTCCCTTTCAACCCTGACTGATTCTATGATTCTAGCATTCTTTCAAGATGTGATCTGAGCATACAAGATGAAACCTAACAAACAGTCAAAATGTGATTTAACAATACAAAATAGGATCTAAGAGCACAAGATGTGGTTTAGCAATGCAGGCTGGGATCTAAGAGCCCAAGATGGGACCTAGGAAAGAGCACAAGACGTGGTTTAGCAATATAAGATGGGATCTAGCAAGCAGTACAAGATGTGATTTAGCAGTGCAGGATTGGATCTAGGAGCACAAGATGGGATCTAGCAAAGAGCACAAGATGGGATTTAGCAATCCAGGACTGGATCTAAGAGCACAAGATGTGATCTGAGAGCACAAGATGGGATTTAGCAATGCAGGAAGGGATCTAAGAGCACAAGATGTGATCTGAGAGCACAAGATGGGATTTAGCAATGCAGGAAGGGATCTAAGAGCACAAGATGGGATCTAACGAAGAGCACAAGATGTGAATTAGCAATGCAAGATGTGATCTGAGAGCACAAGATGGGATTTAGCAATGCAGAATGTGATCTAAGAGCACAAGATGGGGTCTAGCAAAGAGCACCAGATGTGATTTAGCAATGCAAGATATGATCTAAGAGCACAAGATGGGATCTAGCAACAAGCACAAGATGGGATTTAACAATGCAGAATGTGATCTAAGAGCACATGATGGGATCTAGCAAAGAGCACCAGATGTGATTTAGCAATGCAAGATATGATCTAAGAGCACAAGATGGGATCTAGCAACAAGCACAAGATGGGATTTAACAATGCAGAATGTGATCTAAGAGCACAAGATGGGGTCTAGCAAAGAGCACCAGATGTGATTTAGCAATGCAAGATATGATCTAAGAGCACAAGATGGGATCTAGCAACAAGCACAAGATGGGATTTAGCAATGCAGGGTGGGATCTAAGAGCACAAGATGGGATCAAGCAAAGAGCACAAGATGTGATTTAGCAATGCAGGATGTGGTCTGAGAGCACAAGATGGGATCTAACAAAGAGCCCAAGATGTGAATTAACAATGCAAGATGTGATCTGAGAGAACAAGATGGGATGTAGCAAAGAGCACAAGATGGGATTTAGCAATGCAGGATGGGATCTGAGAGCACAAGATGGGATTTAGCAATGCAGGATGGGATCTGAGAGCACAAGATGGGATTTAGCAATGCAGGATGGGATCTGAGAGCACAAGATGGGATTTAGCAATGCAGGATGGGATCTGAGAGCACAAGATGGGATTTAGCAATGCAGGATGGGATCTAAGAGCACAAGATGGGATTTAGCAATGCAGGATGGGATCTAAGAGCCCAAGATGGGATTTAGCAATGCAGGATGCGATCTAAGAGCACAAGATGGGATGTAGCAAAGAGCACAAGATGTGATTTAGCAACGCAAGCTGTGATCTAAGAGCACAATATGGGATGTAGCAAAGAGCACAAGATGGGATTTAGCAATGCAGGATGTGATCTGAGAGTGCAAGATGGGATTTAGCAATGCAGGATGTGATCTGAGAGTGCAAGATGGGATTTAGCAATGCAGGATGGGATCTGAGAGCGCAAGATGCAATGTAGCAAAGAGCACAAGATGTGATTTAGCAATGCAGGATGGGATCTGAGAGCACAAGATGGGATTTAGCAATGCAGGATGGGATCTGAGAGTGCAAGATGGGATTTAGCAATGCAGGATGGGATCTGAGAGTGCAAGATGGGATTTAGCAATGCAGGATGGGATCTGAGAGTGCAAGATGGGATTTAGCAATGCAGGATGGGATCTGAGAGTGCAAGATGGGATTTAGCAATGCAGGATGGGATCTGAGAGTGCAAGATGGGATTTAGCAATGCAGGATGGGATCTGAGAGTGCAAGATGGGATTTAGCAATGCAGGATGGGATCCGAGAGCGCAAGATGGGATTTAGCAATGCAGGATGGGATCCGAGAGCACAAGATGGGATCTAGCAAAGAGCACAAGATGTGTTCTATTTTAGCAACATGCATTGTAATGGTGTTGGGGAGGGGAAATGAATTGATGTGAGATGATATTTTCCAAAATTACTCTTGTTTAGCAATTTTTCTATTCTGAACTCTGCCACCTCTGGCCACTCATTTTAATAATATTTTGGTTCTTACACAGTCATGGAAACATTCTCTGGATTATATCTGGATCTAGTAATAACCAGCAAAATATATGGACATTAACTGAACTGGGAGAGAAGGTTCCTGCAGTCAGATGCTGCTTGCAGTCAATGTGCTGCTTGCCCAGGAGCTGGGCTCAAGCTCTTTCTGCTCTATGGCAGCAGGCAGCAGAGGATTACAAAGAGGCATTGAAGCATTTACTCACAGGTTATTATTATTACCCACTCGTGGGGGCCAGCCACAGTCCAGACAGTGCCCAAATGCTGTCAGGGGACTCTGTCTTGTTGGATGTTGAGGCTTGAATCTTCCTGGCTTCTGGGGACAGGACGCAGACAATCTCTGCCCTTGTCTCCTGGCTGCTTCTGCACCATCTGTGTCTATGCCCAGGGATTCTGAGCAGCACCTTCAGGTGCAGAGGCAGATGTGGTGCAGGCTCAGCACCATGTCACGCTGGCCACACAGGCCGATCGCCTGCAGGCATCCAGGCTCTGCTCCTGGTCACTGGCAGCAGTGGAGTTGAGCAGGCAGCACTAAGGCAGTGTGCAAGAGCAGCAGGGCTGGGCACAGCAGAGAGAGCAGGCACAGAGCAGGGCAGCAAAGCAGGGAAGCAGAAGCAGGTTGTTCACCTGCACATCTCCTTTGATCAGTGTGGGCCGAGATGAATTGCCCTTTGGACACAGAACAGCCACTCAGGATGGCAGTTAGCCAAAGCTTCCCATGTTAGGCAGAGCCACAGGCTGGCTTGTCCCTAACTTGGGCAAAGCACAGGCCCTGCACTAGGCAGGCACAAGCTCAGTGTGTGCACCTTGCACCACAGGACCCTGGGCAGCCCAGACTCAGTGGCTCCAGGTTCTTTTGTGTCCATGTCCCATGCTTGCCTCTGGTGGAGCAGAAAACCATGCCTAGGCAAGGCAGGACATGTACCAGCCTATTTTTGTGGCTACCAGGACTACCACAGCAAATGGACAAAAGATAAAGTACATTATTATATTAATTTTAATGGACAAAGGGCAAAATTAATAATAATAATAATAATAAATTATTGCATTCATGTTAATGGTCAAAGGGCAAAGTTAATAATAATAATAATAATAATAAATTATTGCATTCATGTTAATGGTCAAAGGGCAAAGTAAATTATTATTTTTAATAATATTATTATTTAAATAGCATTAATATGATAATAATAAAATTTGTCCTTTCTTTGTCCACTAAAATTAATTGTAATGGACAGAGGACAAAGTTATTATTATTATTATTTTCAGCTTATTATGGGTTGTAAATTTGTTTGGCTTGGAGTTGGGTTTTTTTTTTGGTGGAGCACACAAAAAATGGAGCATGTAAGATTGTTTCCATATTCAGTTAGCCTTAGAAGGGTAGGAATGAGCAGATTAAAAGTTATTATTTAGGTTTTGCCACCTCTTGTTGTGTTTTTTCTTTCACAGTTTCCACTGTTTTGGGCAAAGTAAATTATTATTTTTAATAATATTATTATTTAAATAGCATTAATATAATAAAATTTGTCCTTTCTTTGTCCACTAAAATTAATTGTAATGGACAGAGGACAAAGTTATTATTATTATTATTATTTTTAGCTTATTATGGGTTGTAAATTTGTTTGGCTTGGAGTTGGGGGTTTTTTTTGTGGAGCACACAAAAAATGGAGCATGTAAGATTGTTTCCATATTCAATTAGGCTTAGAAGGGTAGGAATGAGCAGATTAAAAGTTATTATTTAGGTTTTGCCACCTCTTGTTGTGTTTTTCTTTCACAGTTTCCACTGTTTTGGGCAAAGTAAATTATTATTTTTAATAATATTATTATTTAAATAGCATTAATATAATAATAATAAAATTTGTCCTTTCTTTGTCCACTAAAATTAATTGTAATGGACAGGACAAAGTTATTATTATTATTTTCAGCTTATTATGGGTTGTAAATTTGTTTGGCTTGGAGTTGGGGGTTTTTTTTTTGGTGGAGCACACAAAAAATGGAGCATGTAAGATTATTTCCATATTCAATTAGCCTTAGAAGGGTAGGAATGAGCAGATTAAAAGTTATTATTTAGGTTTTGCCACCTCTTGTTGTGTTTTTTCTTTCACAGTTTCCACTGTTTTGGGCAAAGTAAATTATTATTTTTAATAATATTATTATTTAAATAGCATTAATATAATAATAATAAAATTTGTCCTTTCTTTGTCCACTAAAATTAATTGTAATGGACAGAGGACAAAGTTATTATTATTATTATTATTTTTAGCTTATTATGGGTTGTAAATTTGTTTGGCTTGGAGTTGGGTTTTTTTTTTGGTGGAGCACACAAAAAATGGAGCATGTAAGATTATTTCCATATTCAGTTAGCCTTAGAAGGGTAGGAAGGAGCAGGTTAAAAGTTATTATTTAGGTTTTGCCACCTCTTGTTTTGTTTTTCTTTCACAGTTTCCACTGTTTTAGGTAAAATAAAAGCTGAACAAGCTGTTTTGCTTCAGTGTTATTTTGGATGTTTGTGGTCTCTGCTTTCCTACTCTGGATCTTTCAGGGGGGGAAAAAAAAAGTCATTCTTGTGTAACTATTCCAAGGTTACTGAACAGGAAATGGTGAATTATATTATTATAATAGCTTATATTTCGAAAAAACAACCAAACAAAATTTGATTCTGTCCCTAGCTTGTTCCATTTGCTGTCTTAAATACACTTAATCATAGAATCCAGCAGGTTGGACAAGACCTCCAGCACTATAGGCTGGGGACTGAGTGGCTGGAGAGCAGCCAGGAGGAAAGGGACCTGGGGGTACTGATAGACAGTAAGCTGAAGATGAGCCAGCAGTGTGCCCAGGTGGCCAAGAGAGCCAATGGCATCCTGGCCTGCATCAGGAACAGTGTGGCCAGTAGGTCAAGGGAGGTTATTCTGCCCCTGTACTCAGCACTGCTCAGACCACATCTTGAGTGCTGTGTCCAATTCTGGGCTCCTCAATTGAAGAGAGATGTTGAGGTGCTGGAAGGTGTCCAGAGAAGGGCCACAAAGCTGGGGAGGGGCCTGGAGCAGAGCTCTGTGAGGAGAGGCTGAGGAAGCTGGGGCTGTGCAGCCTGCAGAAGAGGAGGCTCAGGGGTGACCTCATTGCTGTCTACAACTACCTGAAGGGACATTGTAGCTAGGTGGGGTTGGACTCTTCTGCCAGGCTGTGGAGTCTCCTTCTCTGGAGCCTTTCCAAGCCTGTCTGGATGTGTTCCTGTGTGCCCTGAGCTAGTTTGCATGTTCCTGCTGTGGCAGGGGGGTTGGAGTCGATGATCCCTTAGGGTCCCTTCCAACCCCTAGCATCTGTGAGCCTGTGATTTCCTCCTGTCCTATCACTTCTTACTAGAGAAAAGAGACCAAGCTCCTCCTGGCTCCAACGTCCTTCAGAGGTCCCTTCCATTCTGTGATCCTCTGATTTGTATTCCTGTGAGGAAATTTACTTGTTCAAATCTCTTTACCTCCAGAATTTATTTACTAGCAAGACTGCTTTTCTTCTTTCTTTTATACCTCCTCAGCACTCAACCCCTCCTGTAGCCAAGATGAGCTCTGTGTATGAATTCACTATTTTCATAAACAGGAAATGTTTCTGTTAAAACCTTCATCTGCAAGAAGAAGAAAAGAAGAGCTCTGGAGCTGGTTCAGTTCTATAGAGTTCAACCGAAGGCCAATAATCCAATATGTGTATGCTGGGGGAGGCAGAGGGGAGGATAAGGAGGAAGAAACCTATCTTGCCCTGGAAAAGAAATAAAAATAGCAGCAAACCTTATCATTTTCAGATTGTTACTAGCAACAGGGAGACGTGATCCAAATAACAAGTGAATGACTGCATCCACTGGCTGCAAGATAAAGACCCCAGATAGGGATTTGATTAAGTATTATTATCAGTCACCCTACAGAGAATGGCAGCCAGCCAGCAGAGCATTCACTTCTCTCTCTATCTCTGCCTCTGCCTGCTTATGCAGGTTGTCATAGAGGTAACCCAGAGCTAGGGCAGCCTGTCAGATAGCAGCCATCATTTTGACAAGCTGGCTGCATGGACAGAGGCCAATGGGATGAGATTGAAGAAGGCCAAGGGCAGGGTTCTGCACTTTGGCCACAACAAGCCCAAGCAGCACTGCAGGCTGGGGACAGAGTGGCTGAGAGCAGGCAGGCAGAGAGGGAGCTGGGGGTGCAGGGAGAGAGGAGCTGAACAGGAGGCAGCAGTGCCCAGGTGGGCAGCAGAGCCAATGGCATCCTGGGCTGGCTCAGGAGCAGTGTGGGCAGCAGGACAAGGGAGGTTCTTCTGCCCCTGTGCTCAGCACTGCTCAGACCACCCTTGGAGTGTTGTGTCCAGTTGTGGGCTCCTGAGTTGAAGAGAGATGTTGAGGTGCTGGAAGGTGTTGAGAGCAGGGCAGCAAGGCTGGGGAGGGTCCTGGAGCAGAGCCCTGTGAAGAGAGGCTGAGGGAGCTGGGGATGTTTAGCCTGCAGCAGAGGAGGCTCAGGGCAGAGCTCATTGCTGTCTGCAGCTGCCTGCAGGGAGGCTGTAGCCAGGTGGGGTTGGGCTCTTCTTCCAGGCAACCAGCACCAGAACAAGGGGACACAGCCTTAAGTTGTGCCAGGGCAGGTCTAGGCTGGATGTTAGGAGGAAGCTGTTGCCAGAGAGAGTGATTGGCATTGGAATGGGCTGCCCAGGGAGGTGGTGAAGTCACTATCCCTGGAGATGTTGAAGCCAAGCCTGGCTGGGGCACTTAGTGCCATGGTCTGGTTGATTGGCTATGGCTGCGTGCTAGGTTGGGCTGGATGATCCTGGAGGTCTCTTCCCACCAGCTTGATTCTATGACTGTGTGATTTTCTCCACACAGAGTCCTCTTTAACCATTCCTGTGACAGCTGCAGGCAGAAAATTAGGCTGGCAGCTTAAACCATCCTGCTTTTTTTTATTGTTGTTTTGGTTTGGTAGGCTCAGAGAATAGATTATTGCTATCCCACCCCATCCCCCATCTGAAAGTCAAGATTTAAAGCCTGTGTAAGTTTCTTCCTATCTATTCCATGACCTTTATACCACATAAAAGGAAAAAGCCTGATGTTGGAGTGAGAAGACAGAGATACTTCTACACCAGCCTTTGATGTTTTATGATTTGACTCCTTATCTACATTGGGATTCTGGACAGCAATTTGGATTATGGATAGAATTTTGAGATAAGAGGCTCTCTTTTTTTTTCCTGAAGATGGAGAAATGAGGAGGAGTAAAAAGTGTTGGTGAATCCATGGATCCACCTTTCCTCTGCTTTTCAATGCACACAGGGTAAAGGGGAAACAAATACACACAAGGAAGATGGAAGCAAATTGCATTTGCTCTGGGAAAGGGGGGAAAGAGTAACCCAGAGTTTGGTTTTGGGGTAGCAATTCTGCTCAGCTCTTGCACTTCATTTGGACTGATCCTGCTATCAGAATACCTCCAGCATACATTTACAGCTCTTGTAAGACTCTGACTGGAACAATGCACCCAGCTCTGGTGTCCCCAACATAAGGAGGACATAGAGTTGTTGGAGAGATTCCAGAGGAGGGCTACAAGGATGATCCAAGGGCTGGAGCATCTGTGCTATGAGGATAGACTGAGGGAGCTGGAGGTGTTCAGCATGGAGAAGACTCTAAGAGGACTTTGTAGCTACCTTCCAATACCTGCAGGGATCCTGCAGGAAGGCTGAAGAGGGACTTTGCATGAGGAGTCAGGCCTAGGGGGGTAATGGGTTGGAGCTGAGGCAGAGCAGGGTTAGACTGGAGCTGAGGAAGTTCTTCAGTAGAAAGGTGGTGAAACCCTGGAATAGTTGCCCAGGGAGATTGTGGATGAATCTTTCCTAGGAGTGTTCAAGGCCAGGCTGGATGAGGCCTTGAGCAGCTGAGTGTGGTTGAGATGGTTCCCTTCCTCTGATGGGGAGGTTGGAGGTCCATTCTCTGAGGTCCCTTCCAGTCTGAGCCATTCTATGACTCCTGCTCTACACTCTATCAGCAGTCTTTGTGGTGCACAGATTCACACTGCACTGCTCTGAGTAACTTAATCATCCTTACACTTCACCCTCAGTGACTAAACTGCAGCCTTGAAAGGGAAAATCAGCACAGCTCCATCTCTCTCTATACCTCTCTTTGCATATGTGTCTCCCTATAAACCCCTCTCCTCATGTGTGTGTTAGTGTGTACACTTTGAGACTGTTCTTTCCCAGGGAGAAAATTCTCAAGGCATGATGACTTTGTTGTGGAAAAGAATTAAACTGATGGAACTCTGAAGAAGATCAGTAGGAAGAAAAGGCAGAAGCACTCCAAACCAGCAAGATTGTTTGTGGTGGGTTCTGATAGCAGAGATCACAGAGAAGCTTTCTAAACACTTTCACTGCAAATTGACCTCACTCTCTGTCTTAATCTACTTGGGTTGATGAGGTTTCCATCTATTTCCAGGCATAAAATGTGCTCATTCCTTTCTGGCTGGAAATCAGTGTGTTTATTATTCATTCTCATTGCTTTAAGACACCATGTTCAGAAATATTCCTTGACCACTCATTGCTGTCTGCAGCTCCCTGAAGGGAGGCTGTAGCCAGGTGGGATTGGGCTCTTCTCCCAGGCAACCAGCAACAGAACAAAGGGACACAGTCTCAAGTTGTGCCAGGGGAGGTCTAGACTGGATGTTAGGAAGAAGTTCTTGGCAAAGAAAGTGATTGGCACTGGAATGGGCTGTGCAGGGAGTTGGTGGAGTCACCATCCCTCCAAGTGCTCAAGCAAAGTTGGATGAGGGCACTCAGTGCCTGGTTGATTGTCTAGGGCTGGGTGCTAGGTTGGGCTGGGTGATCTTGGAGGTCTCTTCCAACCTGCTTGATTCTAGGATTTGATGGTACTGGAATGGCAAGGCAATAACCACAGCCTTTGCTACGGGATCTATTTAAGCAATCTCCAAACGCTAAATGCTGCTGAGGACATTGTCACTTTCAGTGCACAGAGCTCACTGGTGCTGTGCCCCAGGGATCAGTGCTGGGCACAGTCCTGTTCAACATCTTTACTGATGATCTGAAGCAGGGCATTGAGTCCAGCATCAGGGAGTTTGCAGATGACACCAAGCTAGGAGCAGCTGTGGAGCTGTTGGAGGGTAGGAGAGCCCTGCAGAGGGACCTGGCCAGGCTGGATGGGTGGGCAGAGGCCAGGGGGATGAGATTGAAGAAGGCCAAGCGCAGGGTTCTACACTTTGGCCACAAGAAGCCCAAGCAGCACTACAGGCTGGGGCCAGAGTGTCTGAGAGCAGGCAGGCAGAGAGGGAGCTGGGGGTGCTGGCAGAGAGGAGCTGAAGCTGAGGCAGCAGTGCCCAGGTGGGCAGCAGAGCCAATGGCATCCTGGCCTGCATCAGGAGCAGTGTGGCCAGTAGGACAAGGGAGGTTCTTGTGCCCCTGTGCTCAACACTGCTCAGGCCACCCCTGGAGTGCTGTGTCCAGTTGTGGGCTCTTGAATTGAAGAGAGATGTTGAGATGCTGGAAGGTGTTGAGAGCAGGGCAGCAAGGCTGGGGAGGGTCCTGGAGCAGAGCCCTGTGAGGAGAGGCTGAGGGAGCTGAGGGTGTTTGGCCTGCAGCAGAGGAGGCTCAGGGCAGAGCTCATTGCTGTCTGCAGCTGCCTGCAGGGAGGCTGTAGCCAGGTGGGATTGGGCTCTGATCCCAGGCAACCAGGGACAGTATGATGTGACACAGTCTCAAGTTGTGCCAGGGCAGGATCTGGCTGGATGTTAGGAGGAAGTTGTTGTCAGAGAGAGTGATTGGCATTGGAATGGGCTGCCCAGGGAGGTGGTGGAGGCACCATCCCTGGGGGTCTTCAAGAAAAGCCTGGCTGAGGCACTTATTGCCATGGTCTGGTTGATTGGCTGGGGCTGGGTGCTAGGTTGGACTGGATGAGCTTGGAGATCTCTTCCAAACTGCTTGATTCTATGAGTCTATGATCTTGGAGGTCTCTTCTAACCTGCCTCACTCTATGATCTCAGAGATCTCTTCCAACCTGGTAGAATCTATGATTCTCCTTCCCAGCGATGTGCCCAGCAGCACATCTCATCTGCTTGGCTTTCTTTTCATATGACTGTGGGAAATAATGAAGGTTTTATTAAATGAAACTTAATTCACCCACAACAGGGACTCTGAGCCCTACCTGTTCCCACTCCCAGGGGCCAGAGTGTAATTTAATAACAGTCTCTTTAGATTAGCCCTGTCTCTTTGCATGTGGCTCTATTATTAACTGACTCCACACCAGGGCGTGGAGAGGGCTTCAGAGATCTCTGTCTCAGCCCTTTTCATTAAGAAATATGATAATCCTGTGCTGATGATTTGTCAACTCCATCATTACAGTGACACAACCAGAGGCTATGAACGGCTGGAAGCGGTGATGTCAGCTTTTTGGCTAGGGCCCAAGGTGCTAAGGCTTTAGTAGATTGTAATTCTGCCCAGCAATGCTGCTGGGTTTTCCTGCCACACTGACAGCTGCTGAGAGATTTTTCTATTATTACTTCACTCTGTTGTTTTTTTTTTTCTCTTAAGCATTAAAGTGTAATGATTTACCAGCCTACAACGTGGGAGCAACATGTGAATTACTGTGGGCTGCCTTTTTTTGTGCTCTGCAACATCTGCTTTACAGGTGTGAACATGTGGATTTTGCTGGCTAATGCCCAGTGTTGGTTTCCACATGAAGGCCTCTAAGAGATGGAAAGAGGAAAAGAAAATGTTCTCATCTATGTGATGTTCTTTCAGCTCTCTGGGCAATCTATAAGGCAGACAATGCCTAGGTGGGGTATTTTTGTTGGTGGTGTTTTTTACTGCCTGCTACTTTGGTTTGGTTTACCACCAGGGAGGTTGTAGACTCAGCTAGCAGAGCTGGGAGGAGGCTGTGTGCCTTTGCCATAGGGAAAAAATAAAGACACAAAGAAGAGTCATTTTGATTGGGGGGCATCTTTAAGTTTGAGTTCAACCACTCTATACCTCGTGGTCTTTAAGGTCCTTTCCAACCTAAGCCATCCTACAAATCTATGAGAGAGTGATTTGCCATTGGAATGGGCTGCCCAGGCAGGTGGTGGAGTCCCCATTCTTGGAGGAAAGGCTGAGGGAGCTGGGGGTGTGCAGCCTGCAGAAGAGGAGGCCCAGGGCAGAGCTCATTGCTGTCTGCAGCTGCCTGAAGGGAGGTTGTAGCCAGCTGGGGTTAGGCTCTTTTCCCACACAACCACCAACATGAAAAGGGGACACAGTCTCAAGTTGTGCCAGGGCAGATCTAGGCTGGATGTTAGGAGGAAGTTGTTGTCAGAGAGAGTGATTGGCATTGGAATGGGCTGCCCAGGGAGGTGGTGGAGTCACTGCCCCTGGAAGTGTTGAAGCCAAGCCTGTCTGGGGCACTTATTGCCATGGTCTGGTTGATTGGCTAGGGCTGGGTGCTAGGTTGGGCTGGATGAGCTTGGAGGTCTCTTCCAACCTGCCTGATTCTATGATTCCATGCTTTATTTTGACACACACACACTCCCATAACATCTTCCCAACATCATTTGAACCCATGGGGTTTATCTCACTGTCTTAATTCCACATCTCTGAGAGTCTTCAGGTGCTAGAGCAACTGGCAGACATTAGCCCCAAATATGGGTTAAAATTTGACTTGGAGGGGTGAGGGAATTTTACACAGAGAACACATTAAGGAGGGAGCAACATCTTCAATCCATCCTTTTATGATTTCTCTAAACTGAAGGAACACTGGAGGAGGTGTTGAAGCCAAGCCTGGCTGGGGCACTTAGTGCCATGGTCTGTTTGATTGGACAGGGCTGGGTGCTAGGTTGGGCTGGATGAGCTTGGAGGTCTCTTCCAACCTGCTTGGTTCTATGTTCTTCAATCCATCATTTTATGATTATGTTTAACTCTTCAGTTCTCTTGATGTTTGGTTTTTTTTTTTTGTTGTTTTTTGTTTGGTTTATTTGCTTGCTGAAGAGGTTTTTTTTTTTTCTCTCTTTGTTTTTTGGTGTGGGGTTTGTTTCCTCGTGTTGCTATTTTTGTCCCCCTACATCTCTCCTGTGGAAGTTATTGGAGCTCCAGGTTCTTACATTACATCTTTGTACAGTGACTTACTCCTGCACCTCAGTGTCTGCCTGAAGGCACCAAAATTGGAGGCAGTGCTCAAGACGTGGCCTCACTAGTGCTGAGTCCAGAGAGCCAATCATATCCCTACTCCTGCTGGCCACACTATTACTGAACCAGGCTGGGTGGGGAATGGCTGAGAGCAGCCCTGAGGAACAGGCCCTGGGGGTCTGGGCTGATGAAAAGCTCAAGAGGAGCCTGCAGTGTGAGTGCAGCCCAGACACAACCCTGTGCTGGGCTGCAGCAAGAGCAGTGTGGGCAGCAGGGCAAGGGAGGGGATTCTGCCCCTGGGCTCTGCTCTCCTCACACCCCACCTGCAGCCCTGGGGGCAGTTCTGGAGCCCCCAGCACAAGCAGGACATGGAAGTGTTGGAGCCAGTGCAGAGGAGGCCACCAAGACGCTGAGAGGGCTGCAGCAGCTGTGCTGTGAGGAGAGGCTGAGAGAGTTGGGGCTGTGCAGCCTGGAGAAGAGAAGGCTTCCAGGAGAGCTTGGAGTGGCCTTGCAGGGTCTGAAGAGGGCTGCAGGAGGTCTGTGGAGGGACTATTGACGAGGTCTTGTAATGACAGGATGAGGAGGAATGGGTTTGTAGTGGCAGAGGGGAGATTGAAAGTGGATGTCAGGCAGAAGTTGTTTGGAGTGAGGTTGGTGAGACACTGGCACAGGTTGCCCCTGGAGGTTAAGGATCACAGAATCACAGAATGTGATCAAAAATCATATTCTGTGCTTCATAACCTTGTTGTGTTGCTGGATTTTTGATATCAGGAGTCTGATAGTAGTTCAGAATCAGTTATGCTTAAGCTTCAGGTGCAATTTGAAATCCTCTTTCATAGCCCTGTTGGAAAGAGATAAAAAGGGATATAGATATATAGATATATATATACATATGTAGAGAGAGAGGTGTTAATACAGCATTCAGTTTGAATCAATGGCAGTGAAGTGACATATTGCTTTAAATAGAAGCAGATTGCACTGTTCTGACATTGATGAGATGTTTGCAACCAAAAATAAGAGTTAGATTGCTTTTTGTTATTGTCACAGCCTTAAAAGGAAGGGTTGGTAAGCAGGAAGGGAGGAAAGGGACTTGTTTCTAGTGTGTTTGCTTTGAAATCAGAGCCATCAAATAGCAGAAGAAAAGGAAATATGCAAGCTGTGCTGTGTTGAGGCTGAAACACCATAGGATTGATAAAGGGAGTAAAAAGGGAACTTAGTGCATCTCCACTGTGAAACTGAGAGGCATGGAACAGAAAGAGATCAAAGAGAGAGAGCTGCAGAACTGACACTCCTTCCAAGGACGTGCAAAGCACAGGCAAGAGCAACAACATCAGCACTGAGCAACAACATCAAGACTTGGTTAGGTATTTTTGGCATTTTCTTCCAGGCTGACACCTTTCCATCACTGTCAGGAACACAATGAGAAGGCAGCCTTGCAAAACAACATTTTTTCTCCCCTGTGACCTACTAAATACTGTTGACCTTTCAGGAGAGTTTGCTGATGACACCAAGCTGGGAGGCTTGGCTGATACAGATGAAAGCTGTGCAGGCATCCAGGGAGACCTTCACAGACTGAGAGCTGGGCACAGAGCAACCAAACGAGGTGCAACAAGGACAAGTGCAGAGTCCTGCACCTAGGGAGGAATAGCAAACTGCAGCAGCACAGGCTGGGAGGTGACTGCTGGAGAGCAGCCCTGTGGAGAGGGATCTGGGAGTGCTGAGGGAGAACATCCATGGCACAGCAATGTGCCCTGGTGGCCAAGAAGGCAAATGAGATCCTGAGGTGCATTAAGCAGAGTGTGTCCAGCAGATAAAAGGAGGTTCTCCTGCCCCTCTACTCTGCCCTGGTCAGACCTCATCTTGAGTACTGCCTTCAGTTTTGGGCTCCCCAGTTGAAGAGGGAAAGGGATCTGCCTGTATCCAGTGGAGGGCTACAAGGATGCTGAGGGGAATGGAACACTCCCTGATGAGGAGAGGCTGAGGGACCTGGGGCTGTTCAGTCTGGAGAAGAGAAGGCTGAGAGGGGATTTAATCAATGTCTATAAGTATCTGAGGGCTGGGGGTCAGGAGTGGGGGGCACAGGCTCTGCTCACTGCTCCCTGGGATAGGACAAGCAGCAATGGATGGAAGCTGCAGCACAGGAGGTTCCAGCTCAACACAAGGAGCAACTTGACTGGAAGGGTCCCAGAGCACTGGCACAGGCTGCCCAGAGAGGTTGTGGAGTCTCCTTCTCTGGAGCCTTTCCAGGCCTGTCTGGATGTGTTCCTGTGTGCCCTGAGCTAGATTGTCTGGTTCTGCTGTGGCAGGGGGCTTGGAGTCAATGATCTCTTAGGGTCCCTTCCAACCCCTGACATCCTGTGAGCCTGTGAGTTCTGAAAGGAGTCTAGAATCAGAAAAAGGGGTCTTAGAAGGCACTGACTTGCATTCCCAGTTTACCCTGGATAGTTCAGGTAGAAACTGGATAGTTCAGGTAGAATGATTTCACAGAATCACAGAAGCAGAATAATCATTTAACCTAAACATTCTTTTCTTGTTGTGGTGGTTTGGCTGTTCCCTGCCCCCCCAGACTTTTGAATTTGCTCCAGCTAACTCACAAGGGCTCTGGGAATATAAATGAAGCTATTTATTTACAGCAGCACAATATACAAGCAGCTATTTACAGTCTATACAGTTATAGACAGACATAGACAAAGGATAAACCATACAGAAGCACAACTCTTGTTACTGTCTACAACTACCTGAAGGGGCATTGTAGCCAGGTGGGGGGTGGCCTCTTCTCCCAGGTAACCAGCAATAGAACAAGGGGGGACAGTCTCAAGTTGTGCCAGGGTAGGTCTAGGCTGGATATTAGGAAGAAGTTCTTCCCAGAGAGAGTGATTGGCATTGGAATGGGCTGCCCAGGGAGGTGGTGGAGGCACCGTCCCTGGGGGTCTTCAAGAAAAGCCTGGCTGAGGCACTAAGTGCCATGGTCTGGTTGATTGGATGGGGCTGGGTGCTAGGTTGGACTGGATGATGTTGGAGGTCTCTTCCAACCTGCTTGATTCTATGATTCTATGATTCCCCTCCCAGAAACCTGAGTCCCCAGGAGGGGTTCTCAAACCACCCCAACACCTCCCCCTACCCCTCTCAACCTTACCCCAAATCCTAGGAAGAAAAGAGGTGCAGCCAAGAGGTTAAGGAGGAAGGTTAGTGGCAGTGAGGTTAAGGAGATGTTGCTCAGTGTGAAGCCAAAAGCAGAGTGACACAAAATAGAGAATGTTATCTAATGTTTGCTTCTTGTTCCCAGACTTCTCAGTGGGACTGGGAGAGAAGGAGACACAACCTTTGTTTTCCTTTTCACAGCTAAATTATCTACTTTCTCTCACCAAAACATTCTAGCCTGCTTCAAACTAGCACACTTGTAGCAGGGAAGGCTTAGATTGAGGTTTTTTATAGAATAAACTGATTGACTGAAAGGGTTCTCCAAGCCTGGCACAGGCTGCCCAGGGAGGAGGTTGAACTCCCATCCCTGGAGTTGAGACAGGCAGAGCTGTGGTGCTGAGGGCCATGGTTTAGCCTCAGCTTTGGTAGAGTTAGGGAATGGTTGGACTCAGTCTTAAAGGTTTTTTTTTCCAGCTGAATTGATTCTCTGATTCTAAGCTGCTAATGGAAGCAGGACTTGGTTGTCAGAAAGCTCTTCAGGCTGAGCTTTTTAGCAGCTTCTTTCATTATGATGTCTTAGTACCAGGTAGTTTGTAATGTATTTATCTTCTATGCCTTGGCCCAAGGGGAAGGAAAGGTCTCATCTGTATGCACAGGGAAAGGAAGCACTGGAAAGGCAAAAATGCTATGCTCAGTGTGGTTGTCTGAACCTCCCACAACTTCTGATTTCAAGTAAGAATCTACATATCCTTGAATAGCTGACCCCAAACAAGTTGCCTACTAGCACACAGGATGCTCCTGGCTAAAATTGTAGCTGCTCTGTGATCCTGAGAAAGGAAATCAGTGACCAGAAGCTTCTCCATAATCAGAAGATCAGCCGAAGGTGGTGGTCCAGGCACAGATGTTGTGTAGCTGTGACTGTGACAGAGCCAGACCCCAGCAATGCTGCTGAAGCTGGCCCAAGTTTTGATTCAAAGAATGAGAAATTTATCATTCCAGGGAGTTTTGATGCAAGAAGGAACTTGAGTCATCAACCACATCAAAGAAATGACTCCACTCTGGCAGAAAGGAGGCATGGGGGGAATGTTTGCTCCAGAGTCTGGGTTGTGCTATATGCAGTGTCAGGGGAAAGGGGAGAATGCGTCAGACATGATGCAAAAGCATTAAGCACAGGGACTGTGTGCTGGGCTGCAGCAAGAGCAGTGTGGGCAGCAGGGCAAGGGAGGGGATTCTGCCCCTGGGCTCTGCTCTCCTCACACCCCACCTGCACTCCTGGGTGCACTTCTGGAGCCCCCAGCACAAGCAGCACATGGAAGTGTTGGAGCCAGTGCAGAGGAGGCCACCAAGATGCTGAGAGGGCTGCAGCAGCTGTGCTGTGAGGAGAGGCTGAGAGAGTTGGGGCTGTGCAGCCTGGAGAAGAGAAGGCTTCCAGGAGACCTTGGAGTGGCCTTGCAGGATCTGAGTGGGGCTGCAGGAGGACTGGGGAGGGACTATTGACAAGGACTTGTAATGACAGGATGAGGAGGAATGGGTTTGAAGTGTCCGAGGGGAGATTGAAAGTGGCTGTTAGGCAGAAGTTGTTTGGAGTGAGGGTGGTGAGACACTGGCACAGGTTGCCCAGGGAGGTTATGGATCACAGAATCTTTGATCCCATTCTGTGCTTCTGTGCTCCCCCAACCTCCCTGGATGTGTTCAGGACCAGGTTGGGTGAGACCTTGAGCAACCTGTCCTAGTGGGAGGTGTCCCTGCCTATGGCAGAGGGGTTGGAAGTGGCTGAGCTTTGAGGTCCCTTCCAACCTAAAGAATTCTATGATGCTATGGTTCTGTGACATGAACCCAGAGCCACCCTTTAGCATGACAAAGGTGCTACCTGCCTCAGGCTGTAAAGGTGGACAAAGCCTAACGTTGTTAGGTCTTGTAGGATGTTGCTAGGTCTTGTATGAAAAAATGAGAGAGGTAAAAGCCCTTTAGAGCTTAGGCTGCCACTGCTGTTAAAGAGAATAAAAAACGTTTCTATATCAATGACAAAAGAAGGGGCAAGGACAACCTCCAGTCCTTATTTGATGAGGAGGTGAATATAGTAACAAAGGATGAGGAAAAGGTAGAGTTACTTAACACCTTCTTTGCCTCAATCTTCAATAGTGGGACAGGTTGTTTCCAGGACAGCTGGCCTCCTGAGCTGGCAGATGGAGTCAGGGACCAGTGTAGTCCCCCTCTAATCCACAAGGAAGAAGTAAGGGAACTCCTGAGCCACTTGGATCCTCACAAGTCCATGGGACCAGATGGGATCCATCCTAGGGAGCTGAGATTGGTGGCAGCTGAGCTGGCCAAGCCACTCTCCATCATTTATCAACAGTCCTGGCTCACTGGAGAGCTACCCAAAAACTGGAAGCTGCCAATGTGATGCCATCCACAAGAAGCATCGGAGGGAGGAATTAGGAAATGACAGAGCTGTCAGCCTGACCTTAGTGCCAGGCAAGGGCATGGAACAGGTCATCTTGAGTGCCATCACACAGCACCTACAGGATGGACAAGTGATCAGGCCAAGCCAGCATGGGGTTAGGAAGGGCAGGTCCTGCCTGACCAACCTGATCTCCTCTTCAGATTGGGTTGCCCACCTGGTGAATGTGGGCAAGCTGTGGATGGCACTGTCTGCCACAAGCAGCTCCTGGCCAAGCTGGCAGCTCATGGCTTGGACAGATTCACTCTGATATGGGTCAAGAAGTGGCTGGAGGGCTGGACCCAGAGAGTGGTGGTGAATGGTGCCACATCCAGCTGGCAGGTGGCACTGGTGGTGTGCCCCAGGGATCAGTGCTGGGCACAGTCCTGTTCAATATCTTTGTTGATGATGTGGATCAGGGAATTGAGTCCAGCATCAGTGAGTTTGCAGATGGCAGCAAGCCAGGAGCAGCTGTGGAGCTGTTGGAGGGTAGGAGAGCCCTGCAGAGGGACCTGGCCAGGCTGGATGGGTGGGCAGAGGCCAAGGGGATGAGATTGAAGAAGGCCAAGTGCAGGGTTCTGCACTTTGGCCACAAGAAGCCCAAGCAGCACTAGAGGCTGGGGCCAGAGTGGCTGAGAGCAGGCAGGCAGAGAGGGAGCTGGGGGTGCTGGCAGAGAGGAGCTGAAGCTGAGGCAGCAGTGCCCAGGTGGGCAGCAGAGCCAATGGCATCCTGGGCTGGCTGAGGAGCAGTGTGGGCAGCAGGACAAGGGAGGTTCTTGTGCCCCTGTGCTCAGCACTGCTCAGGCCACCCCTGGAGTGCTGTGTCCAGTTGTGGTCTCCTGAATTGAAGAGAGATGTTGAGGTGCTGGAAGGTGTTGAGAGCAGGGCAGCAAGTCTGGGGAGGGGCCTGGAGCACAGCCCTGTGAGGAGAGGCTGAGGGAGCTGGGGGTGTTTGGCCTGCAGCAGAGGAGGCTCAGGGCAGAGCTTATTGCTGTCTGCAGCTCCCTGTAGGGAGGCTGTAGCCAGGTGGGGTTGGGCTCTGCTGCCAGGCAGGCAGCAACAGAGCAAGGGGACACAGTCTCAAGCTGTGCCAGGGCAGGTTCAGTCTGGATGTTGTTAGGAAGTTGTTGTCAGAGAGAGTGATTGGCATTGGAATGGGCTGCCCAGGGAGGTGGTGGAGTCGTTGTGCCTGAAGGTGTTGAAGCAAAGCCTGGCTGGGGCACTTAGTGCCATGGTCTGGTTGATTGGCTAGGGCTGGGTGCTAGGTTGGGCTGGATGATCCTGGAGGTCTCTTCCAACCTGCTTGATTCTATGATTCTAATTCCTTTAAATGAATTTAACCTGCTTGAAAAAACCTCCATGAGGATTGGAAGTTCTGCTCACTGGCTAAAAGCTGAGCTTTTGACTCATGCTACACTCACCATTCATCTGCCTGCCTGTTGACTGGGGGTGTGCAGTGACTAAATCCTGTTCACCCTCTCAGTGCTACGTCTGCTGACTGTCTTTTCATTTTAATTAGCATTTGCCTTTACTAGAGCAACATCTGGGAACAAACTTAACACATCCTTTATTGCAATTAACTTCAAATGCCAGAAAGGGCCTGAAGGAAAGAAGCCAGAATCTCTGCTCTGCAATGTGTCAGAATGCAAGCTCAGCCTATGGACACACTCAATATATATTCCAGATGATTAGCACAGCTAATAACTGTTTTCCATCCTCTGAGCAAGCTAAATCTTAGCCCAAATTAAGTTCTACTCAACTGTGAAGTGCTGCAGGCAGGTTTCTTTGGTGAAAAATGACCCCAGTGCTCAGAGCCTCTGAGGAAAGGACCACATGAAACTGTGAGCTTACCTGGGGAGCAACACAGGAGAGAGTTGATGGAAGTGCCACAATGGTTTTGAGCCTAACACATAGAATCTCAGAATTGCTTCTGAGATCATCAAAGAGCAGCTGCTGCTGGTCTCTTCTCACAGGTAATTATCACAGAATCAGTCAGAGTTGGAAGGGACCACAAGGACCAGCCAGTGCCAACCCCCTGACATGCCCAGGGACACCTCACACTACATCAGGCTGCCCACAGCCTCAGCCAGCCTGGCCTTAAACACCTCCAGGCATGAGACTTCCACTAACTCCCTGGGCAATCCCTTCCAGGCTCTCACCACCCTCATGTTGAAGAACTTCTTCCTAACATCCAGGCTGAATCTCCCCATTTCTAGCTTGGTTCCATTCCCCCAGTCCTATCCCTACCTGACAGCCTAAAAAGTCCCTCCACAGCTTTCTTGTAGCCCCATTCAGGTATTGCAAGGCCACAATATGGTCACCTGGGAGCCTTCTCCTCTCCAGACTGCACAGCCCCAACTCCCTCAGTCTCTCCTCACAGCAGAGCAGCTCCAGCTCTCTGCTCATCCTCATGGCCCTTCTCTGGACACCTTCCAGCACCTCCACATCCCTCTTGTCTCAGGGGCTCCAGAACTGGATGCAGTACTCCAGGTGGGGTCTCAGTAGTGTGGACTGGAGGGACTGGAGACAGAACAAGGGGGAATGGCCTCAAGCTGGTGCTGGGGAGGTTTAGATTGGACATTAGGAAAATGTTTTTCCTGGAGAGAGTAGTCAGGGACTGGAATGAGCTGCCCAGGGAGGTGGTGGAGTCACCAACTCTCAGTGTGTTGAAGGGTGGTTTGGATGTGGTCCTTAGGGCTATGGTTCACAGGCTCACAGGATGTCAGGGGTTGGAAGAGACCCAAAGAGATCTTCAAGTTCAACCCCCCTGCCACAGCAGGACCATACAATCTAGCTCAGATCACAGAAGAACACATCCAGGCCTGGAAAGCCTCTAGAAAAATCTTGCAGGGTAGAGTTCTAGATTGGACTTGATGATCCCAAGGGGCTTTGTCAACCTGGATGTTTCTGTGTGTTTCTGTGAAGTCCAGCCTATGATCCAAGAGCTCCACATCAGCTAACCCATGCCACCAATGCCACATCCAGTCTTGTCTTAGAGACCTGTAGCGATCGTGACTCCACCACCTCCCTGGGCAGTCCATCCCAGTGCCTAATCTCCCTCTCCTTGAGGAACTGCCTCCTAATATCCAACCTAACCCTCCCCTAGCACAGCTTTAGGCCATGCCCTCTGTAAAAGCTCCAGAGATAAGGCAAGAAAAAAAGTCCTGGGTAATACAGGACCCTGGAGGTGTTCAAGAAGAGTGGATGAGGCACTTAGAGCCATGGTCTGGTTGACTGGCTAGGGCTGGGTGCTAGGTTGGACTGGGTGAGCTTGGAGCTCTCTTCCAACCTGCTTGATTCTATGATTCTATGACTAAAGAACTCTCTGTGCTATCCTTCCTTTAAGGATTTTATGTTTACTGAAAGTCTCCAAGAGTTTAAACATTTATTTTGACCTTATCTGGGAGAAAGGCTTAAAGATGACCTTTCAGTATCTGGATGGAGTTATGAAAAAGCTGGGGAGGGTCTTTCTAGGCTGTCTGGCACTGGGGTGAATGGAACCAAGCTAGAAACGGGGAGATTCAGAGTGGATGTTAGGAAGAAGTTGTTCAACATGAGGGTGGTGAAAGTCTGGAATGGGTTGCCCAGGGAAGTGGTGGAAACCTCATGCATGGAGGTGTTTAAGGCCAGGCTGGCTGAGGCTGTGGCCAGCCTGATCTAGGGCAGGGTGTCCCTGGGCATGGCAGGGTGTTAGGAACTGGCTGATCCTTGTGGTCCCTTCCAACCCTGACTGATTCTATGATTCTATGAAGAAGATTGTGATCTGGGAAGGGTAAATAAATACTTCAGCCTTGTGTGGTACAGGAGGATTCCCTGGTGGAATAGTTTGAAGCTAGCTAGAATGTTTTGGTGAGAAGAACTAGATTACAGGCTGTGAAAGAGAAACAATGGTGATGTCTACTTCACTCATAGGCTTGCTGAGATGTATAAGAACAAGAATCCAAGCATAGATAAGGGAGTCGCTCTTTGCCTGAGCTCTGAGCTGCATTTCTCTCTAACCTCACCCTCCATTCCTCTGACTAATCCAATTGCTTCCTAACCCCCCTGGCTGACCTCCATTCTTCCCTGGGTGTGCTAGTTTGAAGAAGGCTGGAATGCTTTGGTGAGAAGAACTAGATCACAGGCTGTGAAAGGGAAACAAGGGTGATGTCTACTGCACTCATAGGCTTGCTGAGTGGTATAAAGCAAAACTCACAACACAGATATAAGCATTTCTCCTGCTGGGGAGCTCGGAGCTGCATCTCTCTCTCTAACCTCACCCTCCATTTCTTTGACTAATCCACTTTGCTTTCTAATCCACTTTGCTTCCTAACCCCCTGGCTGAACCTCCATTCTTCCTTGGCACTGGGGTAAGGTTGATAGGGGTAGGGGGAAGGTGAAGGGGGGGTTGGGAGCCCCTTCTGGGGACTCAGGTTTCTGGGAGGGCTGTTGTGTTTCTGTATTCCCTTTTACCTTGTCTATTTCTGTCTATAACTGTATCTACTGTAACTATCTGCTTGTATATTGTGCTAGCTGTAAATATAAGCTTCATTCAATTTCCAGAGCTGGCTGAGTCTAGTCTGGGTGATTTCCAAAGTTGGGGGGAGCAGGTGACACCCATACCATCACATTGGGGCACAAGGCAATGTCTGGGGTAAAGTGGAGGGGTGGGAGAAGGTGGAAGGGCAGTTGGGAGCCCCTCCTGGGGACTCAGGTTTCTAGGAGAGCTGTTGTCATTTTGTATTAGCTTTTCCCTTGTACATCTCTGTCTATAACTGCATATACTGTAACTATCTGCTTGTGTATTGTGCTAGCTGTAAATAAATAGCTTCATTCAATTTCCAGAGCTGGCTGAGTCTAGTCTGGGTGATTTCCAAAGCATGGGGGAGCAGGGACCACCCAAACCATCACACCTGGGAGAAGAAGATTCACTGTGTTATTGGTGTGTGTTCATCAATCCCCTCACCATCATTGCAGCCAACATGAAGTAATGGTTTAGATTAACTCCTCAGACAAAAGACTTGTCAGCCCCAAATTACTTCTCTCATCTGCACTTAGTTTGCAAGGATCTGTTGCAGCCAGATGTTAATCATATGGTTCTATGGAGGAGGTATAAACCTAACAATTACCTGCATGGCTGCTGACACCAAAAATCCATGGCTTGTGATATTCTGAATGGAGTTCATTTATTTGTTTATTTGTTCTTGTTGGAGTAAGAGGAGAGAATGCTGCTTGGAAATGAGGTGAGCACTGCTAAGATGCAAAAGTCATTCCCCATCAAGCCTTTCAGAGAATATTTCATAGAATCATAGAATCAACCAGGTTGGAAGAGACCTCCAAGCTCATCCAGCCCAACCTAGCACCCAGCCCTAGCCAATCAACCAGACCATGGCACTAAGTGCCTCAGCCAGGCTTTGCTTGAAGACCCCCAGGGACAGTGCCTCCACCACCTCCCTGGGCAGCCCATTCCAATGCCAATCACTCTCTCTGGGAAGAACTTCTTCCTAACATCCAGCCTATACCTACCCTGGCACAACCTGAGACTGTGTCCCCTTGTTCTATTGCTGGTTGCCTGGGAGAAGAGGCCACCCCCCACCTGGCTACAATGTCCCTTCAGGTAGTTGTAGACAGTAATAAGGTCACCCCTGAGCCTCCTCTTCTCCAGGCTAAACACCCCCAGCTCCCTCAGCCTCTCCTCATAGGATTTGTGCTCCAGGCTCCAGGCCCCTCACCAGCCGTGTTGCCCTTCTCTGGAGACATTCCAGCACCTCAACATCCTTCTTGAATTGAGGGGCCCAGAACTGGACACAGCACTCAAGGTGTGGCCTGACCAGTGCTGAGTACAGGGGCAGAATAACCTCCCTTGTCCTACTGGCCACTCTGTTCCTGATGCAGGCCAGGATGCCATTGGCTCTCTTGGCCACCTGGGCACACTGCTGCCTCATCTTCAGCTTACTATCTATCAGTACCCCCAGGTCCCTTTCCTCCTGGCTGCTCTCAGCCACTCAGTCCCCAGCCTATAGCGCTGCTTGGGGTTGTTGTGGCCAAAGTCTCTTCAAGGAGAAGACCTCAACAAGCCACATGCTGAGTTATATTAGAGCTGCCAGCCTTGAGACTGCTGTACCAAGCATAACAGTATCCTAGAATCAATCAGGTTGGAAGAGACCTCCATGCTCATCCAGTCCAACCTAGCACCAAGCCGTGTTCAATCAACTAGACCATGGCACAAAGTTGGGTTGGACTCGATGATCTATAGGTCTCTTCCAACCTTGGTGATAATGTGATACTGTGAAGTGCCCTCATCCAGTAAGAACTGCAACTTCTGCCAAGTTTAGAAGAGTGAAACTGAGAATCAAAGAATCATAGAATCACAGAATCAGTCAGGGTTGGAAAGGATCACAAGGAGCAGCCAGTTCCAACCCCCCTGCCATGCCCAGGGACACCCTACCCTAGAGCAGGCTGCCCACAGCCTCAGCCAGCCTGGCCTCAAACACCTCCAGCCATGGGGCCTCAACCACCTCCCTGGGCAACCCATTCCAGCCTCTCACCACTCTCATGCTCAACAACTTCCTCCTCACCTCCAGCCTGAAGGTCAGAGAAGGTAGCAATGTTTTGTAGCCCTCACAATCCACAGGTAGGAGCTATGTTTCGAGCCTATTTAAAGCTAGGTGGAGAAAAGGAAGACAAATTTTGGTATGCTAATGATCACATAGATCTTTCCCACCTCTAGGTCTGTGACTTGATGATTTATCACAGTGAAGTCATGAGAAAGGAGAAGGAAGAGTAGGAAATGGCAGTGGTTAAGCCTCAGCTGCGTGGTGCAAGCCCAGCAGCAGTGTGCTCACGATAAAACTATTTTCCTGAGGATGTCTTTGGCTGCTGCCACCGACACAGGATTGATATTTAATAGGTGTCAGAAGAAAAGAAAACTTTGTTGGCATTTGACATCCTTAGAATGGAATTTTGTCCTGAATCTGACATGAAATAATCACTCCCTTAGCCTTGGAGGCAGGAGCTGAGCTGAGCATTGGATGGTAAGGTTTTTGCTAGCTAATTAATGAGCTTTTAAGCCTCTTTGGGATGTTTCAGGCTGGCTTTTCCTGTTGCACACATAAACAGTATGCTCCAGTCCAGGCTGTCCAGGTGTACACAGAACTTTTCCTTCACAGTCTCTCTTTGCCATGAAAAATTGTGTGTGTGTGTGTGTGCAAGTTTGTGACAGGAATCTTCCTCCCTCCTCCTTCTGTCTGAGCCCAGTTTCCTCCCTAACATGTCACATTAGAGCTGTTGCACCACGACTTGGAGGAGCTGGGATTTAATGCTGATAGGTGGTGAAGCATTGAGCTGTTCAGCTCTTCAGGTTCTTGTATTTTACATGGCATTGATGCCACTCAACAGCAAACCCCTCACTTCTATATGAGCTTCTGGAACATTGCTCTCTACAGCTACCTGAAGGGAGGTTGTAGCCAGCTGGGGTTGGTCTCCTCCTCCAAGCAGCCAGCAACAGAACAAGGGGACAGAGTCTCAAGTTGTGGCAGGGGAGGTCTAGGCTGGATGTTAGGAGGAAGTTGTTGGCAGAGAGAGTGATTGGCATTGGAATGGGCTGCCCAGGGAGGTGGTGGAGTTGCCATGCCTGGAGGTGTTGAAGCCAAGCCTGGCTGGGGCACTTAGTGCCATGGTCTGGTTGGTTGGCTAGGGCTGGGTGCTAGGCTGGGCTGGATGAGCTTGGAGGTGTCTTCCAAAATGCTTGATACTATGATCTATGCACAACACTAAGTCACTATTTCACTAGCTCAGGGATTTTGCCTTGAGGGAAGGAGAAATGAATCTATTTACCCTATGTAACAATGTGTTTGTTTTGTTCCCTTGCCTTCTTTAAAAGTGGTGTGAGTGGTGGTTGATTGCTGTACTTGTTAGTCATTTGAGTAACCTGACAACCACAGAATCATAGAATCAAGCAGATTGGAAGAGACCTCCAAGCTCATCCAGCCCAAACTAGCACCCAGCCCTAGCCAGTCAACCAGACCATGGCACTAAGTGCCCCAGCCAGGCTTGGCTTCAACACCTCCACCTGGATGTGTTTCTGTGTGACTTGCACTTCAGCAGGAGGGTTGGGCTCCATCCTTTCTGGAGGTCATTTCCAACCCTTAATTGTCTGTGATTCTCTGGTTGTTTCCAACTAGAACCATTCCATAGCAACACATTTACAGGTGTCCTACAGGTATCATCATAGAATCATAGAATGTCAGGGGCTGGAAGGGACCTGGAAACATCATCTGGTCCAGCCTCCCTGCCAGAGTAGGATCATTTAGAGCAGATCACACAGGAACACATCCAGACAGTTCTTGAATATCTTGAGAGAGAGAGCCTCCACAATCTCCCTGGACAGCCGTTTTCAGGGTTCTGGCACCCTCACAAGGAAAAAAAATCCTTCCTCAGGTTCACATGGAACCTCCTATGCCTCATCTTCCACCCATTGCCCCTTTTCTTGTCAGTCTGGAGAAGAGAAGGCTTTGAGGAGACCTTGTGGTGGCCTTTCAGTATCTGAAGGGGCTACAGGAGGGCTGGGGAGGGACTATCAACAAGGTTGGTGAAAAGCTCAACCTGAGCCTGCAGTGTGAGTGCAGCCCAGACACAACCCTGTGCTGGGCTGCAGCAAGAGCAGTGTGGGCAGCAGGGCAAGGGAGGGGATTCTGCCCCTGGGCTCTGCTCTCCTCACACCCCACCTGCACTCCTGGGTGCACTTCTGGAGCCCCCAGCACAAGCAGCACATGGAAGTGTTGGAGGCAGTGCAGAGGAAACCACCAAGATGCTGAGAGGGCTGCAGCAGCTGTGCTGTGAGGAGAGGCTGAGAGAGTTGGGGCTGTGCAGCCTGGAGAAGAGAAGGCTTCCAGGAGACCTTGGAGTGGCCTTGCAGGATGTGAAGGGGGCTGCAGGAGGTCTGTGGAGGGACTATTTTGAAGGTCTTGTGATGAGAGGACGAGGAGGAATGGGTTTGAAGTGGCAGAGGGGAGATTGGAAGTGGATGTTAGGCAGAAGTTGTTTTCAGTGAGGGTGGTGAGACACTGGCATAGGTTGCCCAGGGAGGTTGGGGAGCACAGAAGCACCCAATGTGATCTTTGATCACATTGGGTGCTTCTGTGTTCCCCAACCTCCCTGGAAGTGTTCAGCACCAGGCTGGATGAGTCCTTGAGCAACCTGTTCTAGTGAGAGGTGTCCCTGCCTATGGCAGGGGTTTCGAACTGGCTGAGCTTTGAGGTCCCTTCCCTCCTAAACCATTCTCTGATTCCATGCATACATACAGGCCTACACTGAGGATATTTAAGCAGGTGAGCAAACACTTCAGATGGGTTTTCTTTGCCATCAGGAAGCAGTGTACAAGTTGATATATGGCTGAATTATCTGGGTATAATTAGGGTAATAAGTAAATAGCTAAATGTCGACAACGATTCTGTTGCCAGCACTCGAGCACTGCACATTGATCAAGCAGCTCTAAAAATAAGCAGGGTGCTAATTTGAGTGTGGCTTTCCTAACATCTTTCTGTTGACTGTGTGGTCTATCTGGACTTCAGCAAGGCCTTTGACACTGTCCCCACAGCAAACTGCTGGCTAAGCTGTCAGCCCATGGCTTGGATGGCAGCACTCTGTGCTGGGTTAGGAACTGGCTGGAGGGCCAGACCCAGAGAGTGGTGGTGAATGGTGCCACATCCAGCTGGCAGCTGTCACTAGTGGTGTCCCTCAGGGATCAGTGCTGGGCCCCATCCTCTTTAACATCTTCATAGATGACCTGGATGAGGGCATGGAGTCAGTCATCAGCAAGTGTGCAGATGACACCAAGCTGGGGGCAGATGTGGCTGGGTTGGAGGGCAGAAGGGCTCTGCAGCAGGACCTTGACCGCCTGCACAGATGGGCAGAGTCCAAGGGGATGGCTTCAATAGCTCCAAGTGCAGGGTGCTGCACTTTGGCCACAACAACCCCATGCAGAGATACAGGCTGGGGTCGGAGTGGCTGAGAGCAGCCAGACAGAGAGGGATCTGGGGGTGCTGATTGATACCCACCTGAACATGAGCCAGCAGTGTGCCCAGGTGGCCAAGAGAGCCAGTGGCATCCTGGCCTGCATCAGGAATGGTGTGGCCAGCAGGAGCAGGGAGGTCATTCTGCCCCTGTACTCTGCACTGCTCAGACCACACCTTCAGTACTGTGTTCAGTTCTGGGCCCCCCAGTTCAGGAGGGACATTGAGATGCTTGAGCATGTCCAGAGAAGGGCAACGAGGCTGGGGAGAGGCCTTGAGCACAGCCCTACGAGGAGAGGCTGAGGGAGCTGGGATTGGTTAGCCTGGAGAAGAGGAGGCTCAGGGCAGACCTTATTGCTGTCTACAACTACCTGAGGGGAGGTTGTGGCCAGGAGGAGGTTGCTCTCTTCTCTCAGGTGGCCAGCACCAGAACAAGAGGACACAGCCTCAGGCTGTGCCAGGGGAGATTTAGGCTGGAGGTGAGGAGAAAGTTCTTCCCTGAGAGAGTCATTGGACACTGGAATGGGCTGCCCGGGGAGGTGGTGGAGTCGCCGTCCCTGGAGCTGTTCAAGGCAGGACTGGACGTGGCACTTGGTGCCATGGTCTGGCCTTGAGCTCTGTGCTAAAGGGTTGGACTTGATGATCTGTGAGGTCTCTTCCAACCCTGTTGATACTGTGATACTGTGATACTGTGACTATAGACTCACAGCCTGATTCTTGCACTCCTCTCTGAGGAGATAATAGGGGGAATAGAGCCATCGTAGTGCTGCTTGCTTTAAACACCTTTTGTTTGGTGTTTTTTCATCACTTTTGAAGGGTGGGCTACAGATGCTGCTCCAGCACGTGTGGAAAGCAGAGGAGTGAGAGGCTTTGTGATATCAGGTGGTGATTCTGCCAGAATTTCTATCACCTCTTTGGGGAAAATTTACAGTGACTTGGAGAAAGGCAGCAAGTTGGCCCTTACTCTCACTACCTACAGTCTCATAATGATGTTGGTAGGCTACTGTTTAGCTCAGACTACTATTTAATATGATATAAAATCATGGAGCAGTTTCCATTGGAGAAGACCTCCAAGATTGAGTCCAACTCTTAACCTCAGACAACCATAACCATGAAAATTTGTCCCAAAGTGCCATGTCCAGAGGTGTCTCTCAGGGGTCAGTGCTGGCACCAGTGCTGTTGAACAGCTCTGTCAGTGCCATGGACAGAGCAGTGCAGTGCAGCCTCAGCAGGTGTGCAGCTGGCACCAAGTTGTGTGGCACTTGCTAGAGGGCAGGGATCCATCCAGAGGGAGCTGGACAGGCTGCAGAGCTGTGCCCACGTCAACCTCATGGCATTCAACAAGGCCAAGGGTAAGGTCCTGCAGCTGGGTGGGTGCAATCCCAAGTCCAACTGCAGGCTGGGTGGGGAATGGCTGAGAGTAGCCCTGAGGAACAGGCCCTGGGGGTCTGGGCTGATGAAAAGCTCAACAGGAGGCTGCAGTGTGAGTGCAGCCCAGACACAACCCTGTGCTGGGCTGCAGCAAGAGCAGTGTGGGCAGCAGGGCAAGGGAGGGGATTCTGCCCCTTGGCTCTGCTCTCCTCACACCCCACCTGCACTCCTGGGTGCACTTCTGGAGCCCCCAGCACAAGCAGCACATGGAAGTGTTGGAGCCAGTGCAGAGGAGGCCACCAAGATGCTGAGAGGGCTGCAGCAGCTGTGCTGTGAGGAGAGACTGAGAGAGTTGGGGCTGTGCAGCCTGGAGAAGAGAAGGCTTCCAGGAGACCTTGGAGTGGCCTTGCAGGATCTGAGTGGGACTGCAGGAGGGCTGGGGAGGGACTATTGACAAGGTCTTGTAAAAGCAGGATGAGGAGGAATGGGTTTGTAGTGTCCGAGGGGAGATTGTAAGTGGCTGTTAGGCAGAAGTTGTTTGGAGTGAGGGTGGTGAGAGACTGGCACAGGTTGTCCAGGGAGGCTGTGGAGCATAGAATCATAGAATGTGATCTTTGATCACATTCTGTGCTTCTGTGCTCCACAACCTCCCTGGAGGTGTTCAGGACCAGGCTGGATGAGTCCTTGAGGTACCTGTTCTAATGGGAAGTGTGGGAACAGGATGATGTCTGAGTAAAGGGGCCTCAGCTTTCTCAGCCTCTCCTCACAGCAGAGCTGCTGCAGCCCTCTCAGCATCTTGGTGGCCTCCTCTGCACTGGCTCCAACACTTCCATGTCCTGCTTGTGCTGGAGGCTCCAGAAGTGCACCCAGGAGTGCAGGTGAGGTCTGAGAAGAGCAGAGCCAAGGGACAGAACCCACTCCCTTGCCCCTGCTGGCCACGCTGCTCCTGTTGCAGCCCAGCACAGTGTTCCTGCCCGGGCTGTGCGCTCACATTGCAGGTGTGCATCCCTGGAGATGCTTTGCCACCTCTGTGCATGCTACCAGCCACACTCTCTCTGTAGTCAGCCTATGTTTACCCCAAATACTTGCATTTGCAAACAAGGCAGACACGAATGCCTTGCACCCAGTTGAGTTTTAGAAGGTAGTGACCCATCCTACCAGTGTGTAATAAGAGGTCCCACTGTGACAATTAGAATAAATCACCCTACAGGATATGCCATTACAGACATTCATGCCTCATCAGGATCTGAATTGTCTTCTATGATGGATTTCCAAGAAAGGTACAGAACTTGAGCCTGGTTTGCCTACAGCACAAAGTGATTGATAAGTTTGCTCCCAGCTCCTCCATTTGCTGTGAAAAATGAAACATGGGTGAAATGAAATAAAAATTGGAATTAAGAATCAAAGAGCAGTTGGGCCACTGAATAGAACCAGGAGTGTGGAGATAATTTTGGACAAGTAAACTGATTCCACCTCTGCTGCTATCACTTAGCTCTTCTTTTGCTCACTGATTCCAGCTCTGCTGCTCCCAGCTCTTCTTTTGCTCACTGATTCCACCTGTGCTGCGATCAGCACTTCTTTTGCTCACTGATTCCAACTCTGCTGCTCCCAGCTCTTCTTTTGCTCACTGATTCCACCACTGCTGCTATCTCTTAGCTCTTCTTTTGCTCACTGATTCCACCACTGCTGCTATCTCTTAGCTCTTCTTTTGCTCACTGATTCCACCACTGCTATCCCTTAGCTCTTCTTTTGCTCACTGATTCCACCTCTGCTGCTATCAGCACTTCTTTTGCTCACTGATTCCACCACTGCTGCTATCACTTAGCTCTTCTTTTGCTCACTGATTCCACCACTGCTGCTATCACTTAGCTCTTCTTTTGCTCACTGATTCCACCACTGCTGCTATCAGCTCTTCTTTTGCTCACTGATTCCACTTCTGCTGCTATCACTTAGCTCTTCTTTTGGTCACTGATTCCACTTGTGCTGCTATGAGCACTTCTTTTGCTCACTGATTCCACCACTGCTGCTATCAGCTCTTCTTTTGCTCACTGATTCCACCTCTGCTGCTATCACTTAGCTCTTCTTTTGGTCAAGCACTGCAACAGGTCTTCCTGGGAGGTAGTGGAGTCACCATCCCTGGAGGCATACATGAAATGTGTGGATGTGGCACTTTGAGCTGTGATTTAATGGCCATGATGGTGTTGGGTTGATGGTTGCACTCAGTGATCTTAGAGGGCTTTTCAAAGACTCATTCATAGCTTCATTGAAGAGACTGGGGGGGACCTAAATGATCATCTAGTGCCAACCACCCTGCCATGAGCAGGGACACCTTCCACTAGACCAAGTGTCCAGAGAAGGGCAGCAAGACTGATCAGGGGCCTGGAGCACAGCCCTGTGAGGAGAGGCTGAGGGAGCTGGGGGTGTGCAGTCTGGAGAAGAGGAGGCTCAGGGCAGACTTCATTGCTGTCTACAGCTACCTGAAGGGAGGTTGTAGCCAGGTGGGGTTGGGCTCTTCTTCCAGGCAACCAGCAACAGAACAAGAAGATACAATCTCAAGCTGTGCCAGAGCAGGTTGAGTCTGGATGTTAGGAGGAAGTTGCTGTCAGAGACAGTGATTGGCACTGGAATGGGCTGCCCAGGGAGGTAGTGGAGTCTCTGTCCCTGGAGCTGTCCCTGGAGGTTTTCAGGAAAAGCCTGGATGAAGCAGCCCATTCCAATGCCAATCACTCTCTCTGACAACAACTTCCTCCTAATATTCAGCCTAGACCTCCCCTGGCACAGCTTGAGGCTGTGTCCCCTTGTTTTGTTGCTGGTTGCCTGGGAGAAGAGCCCAACCCCACCTGGCTACAGCCTCCCTTCAAGTAGTTGTAGACATCAATAAGATCTGCCCTGAGCCTCTTCTGCAGGCTGCACACCCCCAGCTCCCTCAGCCTCTCCTCCAGGGATGGGGACTCCACCACCTGCCTGAGCAGCCCATTCCAAGGGCAAATCACTCTCTCATAGATTTGTAGGATGGCTTAGACTGGAAAGGACCTTAAAGATGATGAGGCATAGAGTGGACTTAAACTTAAAGGTCTTTCCCAACCAAAATGACTCTGGTTTGTGTCTTTTTTTTTTCCCTATGGCAAAGGCACACAGCCTCCTCCCACCTCTGCCAGCAGTGCTGTGCACATAGCAGAAGTAGAGCAGTGCTGATAAATTCTCAGTGCTTTTTAAGAGGAGTTAAAAGTTGCTTCTCTGCCAGCTCTGCACACCCTTGCTGCTGGGAGCACTTGGAATTAAAGTCTTGGAGGTGAACAATGTTTTCATTTGTGTATTTTAGTGAGCCACCTCTGATCTTTTATTTGTTTGGGCTATTTTAGTTCCCAAGTAGGTAGGACAGTTTAGGGTTGAGATTCACTTCATTAACTTCAGACATCTTTAATGTAGGCATCTACATCTGAAGGAGTCACTTGAGGCTTGCTTTGGAGTCAACAGAGAGAGAAACTCTTTTAAAGGGAGATTCAGCTGACCTGTTTGAGTCACTTGGTATCAGGGCACGAGTGAAAATAACCACTCCTTGATTAGATGTGTACATTTAGATGTCTATGCTTGGCCAGCTGAATCCCATGGAGACTTCAAGACCCATATCTAGGTGCTATTGTAAGTTGATCAGTGGGGAGGAGAAGAGATGCTTTGCTCCCCTGCATCCTGTAAGTGCCAAACTCAAGCTGTGCACTGTTCCTTTTGGCTTCTGTTAGTTTGCTTGAAGCTTGTACCATGAAGGGAAGAAACCAAGTTCTTGCTTAATAAAATGGTTCCTGGAGTGAGCAAGGGTAGGTTTATCTGTTGTCTTCAGGGAACCTGCAGAGTCTTCTTCTCTGCACACTTTCCAAACCTGCCTGGCTGTAGTCCTGTGTGAACTACCCTGGGTGATCCTGCCCCCTGCTCCTTTCCAACCTCTAAGGTTCTGCATTTCTGTGACTATGTTTAATCCTAACAGCATCTTCCTGGCCTGTCTCTTCTATTCTGTGAGATGGTGAAAGCTGTCCTGTGTACAGGCAAGCAAGCACAGGTTGGAATCCAGTCACTAGTGGTGTCCCTCAGGGATCAGTGCTGGGCCCCATCCTCTTTAACATCTTCATAGATGATCTGGATGAGGGCATGGAGTCAGTCATCAGCAAGTGTGCAGATGACACCAAGCTGGGGGCAGATGTGACTGAGTTGGAGGGCAGAAGGGCTCTGCAGTGGGACCTTGACCACCTGCACAGATGGGCAGAGTCCAAGGGGATGGCTTCAATAGCTCCAAGTGCAGGGTGCTGCACTTTGGCCACAGCAACCCCATGCAGAGATACAGGCTGGGGTCAGAGTGGCTGAGAGCAGCCAGACAGAGAGGGATCTGGGGGTGCTGATTGATACCCGCCTGAACATGAGCCAGCAGTGTGCCCAGGTGGCCAAGAGAGCCAGTGGCATCCTGGCCTGCATCAGGAATGGTGTGGTCAGCAGGAGCAGGGAGGTCATTCTGCCCCTGTACTCTGCACTGCTCAGACCTCACCTTGAGTGCTGTGTTCAGTTCTGGGCCCCCCAGTTTAGGAGGGACATTGAGATGCTTGAGCGTGTCCAGAGAAGGGCAACGAGGCTGGGGAGAGGCCTTGAGCACAGCCCTACGAGGAGAGGCTGAGGGAGCTGGGATTGGTTAGCCTGGAGAAGAGGAGGCTCAGGGGTGACCTTATTGCTGTCTACAACTACCTGAGGGGAGGTTGTGGCCAGGAGGAGGTTGCTCTCTTCTCTCAGGTGGCCAGCACCAGAACAAGAGGACACAGCCTCAGGCTGCACCAGGGGAGATTTAGGCTGGAGGTGAGGAGAAAGTTCTTCCCTGAGAGAGTCATTGGACACTGGAATGGGCTGCCCGGGGAGGTGGTGGAGTCGCCGTCCCTGGAGCTGTTCAAGGCAGGACTGGACGTGGCACTTGGTGCCATGGTCTGGCCTTGAGCTCTGTGGTAAAGGCTTGGACTTGATGGTCTGTGAGGTCTCTTCCAACCCTGTTGATACTGTGATACTGTGATACTGTGATCATAGAATCATAGGATCAACCAGGTTGGAAGAGACCTCCAAGCTCATCCAGCCCAACCTAGCACCCAGCCCTATCCAGTCAACCAGGCCATGGCACTAAGTGCCTCATCCAGGCTTTTTTTGAACACATCCAGTGGAAGGAATGCCAGATAGAAAAGGACCTGGGGGTGCTGGTTGACAGCTGAAGATGAGCCAGCAGTGTGCTTAGGTGGCTAAGAAGCTCACCAGCATCCTGGCTTGGATCAGGAATCGTGTGACCAACAGGCCCAGGGAAGTGGTTTCCCCCTGTACTGGGCTTTGGTGAGTCCATACCTTGAGTGCTGCTTTGGTTTTAGACCCCACACTACACAGCTGTGAAGGTGATGGAATGTGTCTAGGCAGCAGAGATGACAGTCTAGAGAATAGGTCTTATGAGGAGCTGGAGTCCCTCACTGGGAAGGCTGACAGACCTGGGGTTGTTTAGCCTGGAGAAAAGGAGGCTGAGGGGAGACCTTGCTCTCTACAGCCTCCTGACAGGAGGTTGGAGCCAAATGGATGTTGGTGTCTTCTCCCTACTAACAAGTGGAACACAGCCCTGTGAGGAGGGGCTGAGGGAGCTGGGGTTGTTTAGCCTGGAGAAGAGGAGGCTCAGGGGTGACCTCATTGCTGTCTGCAACTACCTGAAGGGAGGTTATAGCCAGGTGGGGTTGGGCTCTTCTGCCAGGCACCCAGCAACAGAACAAGGGGACACAGTCTCAAGTTGTGCCAGGGCAGGTCTAGGCTGGATGTTAGGAGGAAGTTCTTCACAGAGAGAGTGATTGGCATTGGAATGGGCTGCCCAGGGAGGAATCACCATGCCTGGAGGTGTTGAAGCAAAGTCTGGCTGAGGCACTTAGTGCCATGGTCTGGTTGATTGGCTAGGGCTGGGTGCTAGGTTGGACTGGATGAGCTTGGAGGTCTCTTCCAACCTGCTTGATTCTATGATTCTAACTGACAGAATGAGGGGAAATGGCCTCAAATTGGCCCAGGGGAGGTTTGGAGCAGGCTGTCCAGGGAGGTGGTGGAGTTGTCATGGGATTGACATTTGAACTTGGCCTTAGAGGTCCCTTCCAACTTTAATGATTCTACAGTTCTTTATTTCTTACACTTGGAATTCTCTTGACTTGACCATAACATGCAAGCCATGAACTCCTCTTAGCCCTGCCTCATCTGTCTTACACACAGCTCATGTCCAGCAGAAGAGAACTTCTTGGCTCTCACCATTACTCTCCAACACTTCATACTACAGGAAAAGGGGAGGGGGGAGGCCAGAACCAGGATAAATACGTTGGAACCACAAAACCACATAATCCACCATGGGTGTCACCACCTGTCTCCTCTGCACCAGCTATGCAAGTTATGATAGCTCTCCTAAAAAAATACCCTCCTACTAAAGCAAAAGGCTTTGCAGTCTTTGTCTTCAGGCTTTTCCCTAAAGCTGCTGCTGGGCTCTTCTCACAGGTCATGTGGAGGGGCTGGAGTGGGTCCAGAGGAGAGCAAGGAAGCTGGAGAAGGGTCTGGAGAATAAATCTGATGAGGAGTGACTGAAGGAGCTGGGGATAGTTAGTTTGAGGAAGAGGAGGCTGAGAGGAGACCTCACTGCTGTCTATAGCTACCTGAAAGGACATTGTGGAGAGGCTGCTGCTGGGCTCTGCTCACAGGGAATTGGACACAGAACAAGGGGGAATGGCCTCAAGCTGAGGCTGGAGAGGTTTAGATTGGTCATTAGGAAGAAGTTTTTTTTCATGGAAAGAGTGGTCAGGGACTGGAATGAGCTGCCCAGGGAGGTGGTGGAGTCACCCAGCCTGGCTGTGTTTAAGGGTGGTTTGGATGTGGTGCTTGGGGCTATGGTTTGATGTGAATCTTATAGAGTAGGGTTCTAGATTGGACTTGGTGATGCTGAGGGGCTTTGCCAACCTGCATGGTGCTGTCACTCTCTGATGATTCTGTGACTGAATTATGACACAGGAGCTGGGAACATGGTAATGGTTCCTATCCTGTGCCTGAAGCAGGAGTCAATAGGCTCAGCAAGCCCTGCACACTGCAGAAAGAGCTGAGGGACTTGTGGTCATTTCTGGTTGTGCCACTTAACTGTTTGAAATTGTAAACTGGAAGTTTTGTTAAAATCACAAAGCTTTGCTAACACACAACTAAATCACTTTCTTTACTGAGCCACAGAATGGTAGGGGTGGAAAGGGACATCTGAATATCATCTAGCCCAAACCCCCTGCTTGAGCAGGAGCACCTCAGGTTATCTCACACAGAAACACAGTATCACAGTATCATCAGGGTTGGAAGAGACCTCACAGATCATCAAGTCCAACCCTTTAGCACAGAGCTCAAGGCCAGACCATGGCACCAAGTGCCACGTCCAGTCCTGCCTTGAACAGCTCCAGGGACGGCGACTCCACCACCTCCCCGGGCAGCCCATTCCAGTGTCCAATGACTCTCTCAGGGAAGAACTTTCTCCTCACCTCCAGCCTAAATCTCCCCTGGCGCAGCCTGAGGCTGTGTCCTCTTGTTCTGGTGCTGGCCACCTGAGAGAAGAGAGCAACCTCCTCCTGGCCACAACCTCCCCTCAGGTAGTTGCAGACAGCAATAAGGTCTGCCCTGAGCCTCCTCTTCTCCAGGCTAACCAATCCCAGCTCCCTCAGCCTCTCCTCCTAGGGCTGTGCTCAAGGCCTCTCCCCAGCCTCGTCGCCCTTCTCTGGACACGCTCAAGCATCTCAATGTCCCTCCTAAACTGGGGGGCCCAGAACTGAACACAGCACTCAAGGTGTGGTCTGAGCAGTGCAGAGTACAGGGGCAGAATGACCTCCCTGCTCCTGCTGACCACACCATTCCTGATGCAGGCCAGGATGCCACTGGCTCTCTTGGCCACCTGGGCACACTGCTGGCTCATGTTCAGGTGGGTATCAATCAGCACCCCCAGATCCCTCTCTGTCTGGCTGCTCTCCAGCCACTCCCACCCCAGCCTGTATCTCTGCATGGGGTTGCTGTGGCCAAAGTGCAGCACCCTGCACTTGGAGCTATTGAAGCCATCCCCTTGGACTCTGCCCATCTGTGCAGGCGGTCAAGGTCCTGCTGCAGAGCCCTTCTGCCCTCCAACCCAGCCACATCTGCCCCCAGCTTGGTGTCATCTGCAAACTTGCTGATGACTGACTCCATGCCCTCATCCAGGTCATCTATGAAGATGTTAAAGACGATGGGGCCCAGCACTGATCCCTGAGGGACACCACTAGTGACAGCTGCCAGCTGGATGTGGCACCATTCACCACCACTCTCTGGGTCTGGCCCTCCAGCCAGTTCCTAACCCAGCACAGAGTGTTGCCATCCAAGCCATGGGCTGACAGCTTAGCCAGCAGTTTGCTGTGGGGGGCAGTGTCAAAAGCCTTGCTGAAGTCCAGGCAGACCACATCCACAGGCCTCTCACACAGAAACACATCTAGGTAGGTTGCAAATATTCTCCAGAGATGGTGACTTCACCACCTCTCTGAGCAGCCTGTAAGCTACCTCTTCACAACTCCTGAGCTGCTCAGGGAGGTGGTGGAATCACCAACCCTGGCTGTGTTTCAAGGGTCATTTGAATGTGATGCTTGGGGCTATGGCTTAAGGTGACTCTTGTAGAGTAGGGTTCTAGGTTGGACTTGGTGATGCTGAGAGGCTTTGTCAGCCTGTATGTTTCTGTCATTCTCTGATGATGTATAGAAGGGTTCTAGGTTGGACTTGGAGATTCTGAGGGGCTTTGTCAGCCTGCATGTTTCTGTCATTCTCTGATTTCTTTGTATTTCTTTTTTTATTCTGACCCCAGTAGGCTAAATTCATCCTTGCACGAGCTCCCTGAGTCTTGTAGAGTAGGGTTCTAGGTTGGACTTGGAGATCCTGAGGTGCTTTCCCAACCTGCATGGTTCTGTCATTCATAGAATCACAGAATCAACCAGGTTGGAAGAGACCTCCAAGCTCACCCAGCCCAACCTAGCACCCAGCCCTAGCCAGTCCACTAGACCATGGCACCAAGTGCCTCATCCAGTCTTCTCTTGAACACCCCCAGGAATGGTGACTCCACCACCTCCCTGGGCAGCCCATTCCAATGCCAATCACTCTCTCTGACAACAACTTCCTCCTAACATCCACCCCAGACCTCCCCTGGCACAGCTTGAGACTGTGTCCCCTTGTTCTGTTGCTGCTTGCCTGGAAGAAGAGCCCAACCCCCACCTGGCTCTGATTCTTTTGTATTTCTTTTGTGTTCTGACCCCAGTAGGCTAAATTCACCCTTGCAGGAGCTCCCTGAGTCTGGTAGAGTAGGGTTCTAGGTTGACCTTGGTGACGCCAAGGGGCTGCATGTTTCTGTGAATGCTTTTCCTTGCAAAAGCTGCAAGGGAAGAAATTCAAAGCTGTGACATATTGCCCCTTTCACATTTGTGCCTCTCTTGCCCTCCCATAAAACCACCAAGGAAGGGGCAGCTCAAGGCTGCCAGCGACCTAACTAATAACTGCATTTCCATTTCTGTACCTATGGAGGGATTAGTTTCATGCCTCTTAAACTCCTCTGCTTCTGACTGCAGCTATAAGCCATCCGTGTGCTTAGCAGGATATTAAAAGTGGGAAGCCAGGCCAGAAGAGCATGTTCGTTAGAGAACACTCTCTCCAAACGTGGAAGCTGAGCACCAGATGTGCTTTTGCATAATAAAGGCAGCCAATGATTAGCCCTCAGAGGTCTTTGATCCTTGAATAATAACCCATTTTGCAGCCAGGCCTCTTACTTTTCTTTGTCAGCGTCGTTGTCTTCCTCCTCTTCTCCTCTTCCTTTTTCTCCTACTTCTCCTCCGCCTTCTTCTCCCCCTCCTCCTCTCCCTCTTCCTCCTCCTCCCCCTCCTCCTCCTTCTTCTCCTCCTCCTCCTTCTTCTCCTCCTCCTCCTTCTTCTCCTCCTCCTTCTTCTTCTCCTTCTTCTTCTCCTTCTTCTTCTCCTTCTTCTTCTCCTTCTTCTCCTCCTTCTCCTCCTTCTCCTCCTTCTCCTCCTTCTCCTCCTTCTCCTCCTTCTCCTCCTTCTCCTCCTTCTTCCTCCTCCTCTTCTGCTTCCTCCTCTTCCTCCTCTTCTTCTTCCTCCTCTTCCTCTTCCTCCTCCTCCTCTTCTTCCCCTTCTTCCCCTTCTCCTCCTTCTCTTCCTCCTTCTCCTTCCCTTCCTCCTCCTCCTTCTCCTTCTCCTCTTCCTTCTCCTTCTTGTCCTCCTCCTTCTCTGTCTTTTCCTCCTCCTTCTCCTTCTTCTTCTTTCTTCCTTCCTCCTTCTGTCTTTCTTCTTCTTCCCCCTACACTAAGTTTTCTGCTTCAGGAATAGGCCACTTTAACAATCACACAAACCAAATGTGATTGTGGTTTAAATGAATGCAGTTTAAAATTAAAGGTGATTTCTCTTATTTCCCCCCAGAATTTATTTCCAAGAGGGGGAAATAATAACAATAATAATAATAATAATAATAATAATAATAATAATAATAATAATAATAAATATTAACTCTGTAGCAAACCATTCCTGGGAATAATGAAAATCTGAGAGAAGTGAAAACAACAACAACAACAGAAAAAAAAGAGTCAAAGTACTCAGATGACAGGACAACATTTGGGTGTCAGAGAACACCACTTGGTATCAATCCAGGAATTAAGAATGCACAATCAGTGTCAGTCTCTCCTGAGAGTGGATACTTGGATTTGGATCTGCTTTTAAAGCAAACAAAAAAAGGAGAATCCAGTTATTTATCTCCAGGGAATAGGCTATAATTATCCTCCCATAGCTCAAAAAGAAGAATTTAGACACATGGGCTACTGATTTCTTTGAAGAGTGGTGGCTCTCTAAGGTATTTCATCAGCTTTGAGTTTGGGAGTGATGAATAACAGGCATGGCAGGATCAAATCTGGATTATTTGGCTCTCAGCACTCATATCAGCTGCTGAAGCGACCCAGATCCATCTGCTCTTTGTGGATGATTCTTCCAGAGCAGACCTCAGAGACATGAAATGGAGTGCAGCCTCAGCAAGTGTGCAGCTGGCACCAAGCTGTGTGGCACAGGAGACTTGCTAGAGGGCAGGGACCCATCCAGAGGGAGCTGGACAGGCTGCAGAGCTGTGCCCATGTCAACCTCATGGCATTCGTCAAGGCCAAGGGTAAGGTCCTGCAGCTGAGTGGGTGCAATGCCAAGGCCAGCTGCAGGCTGGGTGGGGAATGGCTGAGAGCAGCCCTGAGGAACAGGCCCTGGGGGTCTGGGCTGAGGAAAAGCTCAACAGGAGGCTGCAGTGTGAGTGCAGCCCAGACACAACCCTGTGCTGGGCTGCAGCAAGAGCAGTGTGGGCACAGGGCAAGGGAGGGGATTCTGCCCCTTGGCTCTGCTCTCCTCACACCCCACCTGCACTCCTGGGTGCACTTCTGGAGCCCCCAGCACAAGCAGCACATGGAAGTGTTGGAGCCAGTGCAGAGGAGGCCACCAAGATGCTGAGAGGGCTGCAGCAGCTGTGCTGTGAGGAGAGGCTGAGAGAGTTGAGGCTGTGCAGCCTGGAGAAGAGAAGGCTTCCAGGAGAGCTTGGAGTGGCCTTGCAGGATGTGAAGAGGCCTCCAGGAGGTCTGTGAAGGGACTGTTGTGAAGGTCTTGTAATAGCAGGACGAGGAGGAATGGGTTTGAAGTGTCAGAGGGGAGACTGAAAGTGGCTGTTAGGCAGAAGTTGTTTGCAGTGAGGGAGGTGAGACACTGGCACAGGTTGCCAGGGGAGGTTGTGGCTCCACAACCTCCCTGGAAGTGTTCCAAGATCAGGTTGAATGAATCCTTGAGCAATCTATTCTAGCAGGAGGTGTCCCTGCCATAGGAGCTGGAACTCACTGAACTTTGAGCACCCTTCCCACCTAAACCAGTCTATGATACATCCTGTGATTCTATGTCATGGCTTCTATAGGAGGACAGAGTGAGATTCCTCTCCCTAGCTGGCAAAGTGGTGACTGTCTTCAAAAAGAGTATAACAACAGAGGGCAAGGAGAAAATTATCACCACTGTTAACCCCTCCACACCTTTTCCCCTATCTTGGGGACATGGAAATTGCAGGGATACCTCTGTGAGGAGCTTCTCTTTTCAAGTCATTGTCTTGTCTTCCACTTCTGCTGAGTGCTGCTCATTCCACACTGATGTCAGGAAGGAACATTTGCTGGGAACAGTCCTGTGCAATATCTTTATTGATGATCTGGAGCAGGGCATTGAGTCCAGCATCAGAGAGTTTGCAGATGACACCAAGCTAGGAGCAGGTCTGGAGCTGTTGGAGGGGAGGAGAGCCCTGCAGAGGGACCTGGCCAGGCTGAATAGGTGGGCAGAAGCCAAGGGGATGAGATTGAACAAGGCCAAGGGCAGAGTTCTGCACTTTCTCCTCAGCAAGCCCAAGCAGTGCTACAGGCTGGGGCCAGAGTGGCTGAGAGCAGGCAGGCAGAGAGGGAGCTGGGGGTGCTGGGAGAGACGAGCTGAGGCTGAGGCAGAAGTGTGCCCAGGTGGGCAGCAGAGCCAATGGCATCCTGGGCTGGCTCAGGAGCAGTGTGGGCAGCAGGACAAGGGAGGTTCTTGTGCCCCTGTGCTCAGCACTGCTCAGGCCACCTCTGGAGTGCTGTGTCCAGTTGTGGGCTCCTCAATTGAAGAGAGATGCTGAGGTGCTGGAAGGTGTTGAGAGCAGGGCAGCAAGGCTGGGGAGGGTCCTGGAGCAGAGCCCTGTGAGTAGAGGCTGAGGGAGCTGGGGGTGTTCAGCCTGCAGCAGAGGAGGCTCAGGAAGTTTTTGGCATTGGAATGGGCTGCCCAGAGAGGTGGTGGAGTCCCCATCCCTGAAGGTGTTCAAGCAAAGCCTGGATGAGGCACTTAGTGCCATGTTCTGGTTGATTGGACAGGGCTGGGTGTAGAACCCTGCCCTTGGCCTTCTTCAATCTCATCCCATTGGCCTCTGCCCACCCATCCAGCCTGTCCAGGTCCCTCTGCAGGGCTCTCCTACCCTCCAATGGCTCCACAGCTTCTCCTAGCTTGGTGTCATCTGCAAACTCACTGATGCTGGACTCAATGCCCTGCTCCAGATCATCAATAAAGATATTGCACAGGACTGAACCCAGTACTGATCCTTGGGGCACACCACCAGTGCCAGCTGCCAGCTGGATGTTGATACTCTGCTCTCCATCTACAGATTTTCCCAGGATCTATGTTTCAAAGATTTGTAAAGTTCTGAGTTGGTGGTGAGAGAGAGAATCAACACCATGGAATGATTTGGATGGGGTATTGAAGGTCATCCAAAAGGTTTCTCACAGACTGAAATAGGTTGCCCAGGAAAGTGCTTGAATCAACATCCCTGGATCATAGAATCACAAAATGGTTTAAGGTTGGAAGGGTCCCAAAGCTCAGCCATTTCCAACCCCCTGCCATAGGCAGGGACACCTCCCACTAGAACAGGTTGCTCAAGGCCTCATCCAACCTGGCCTTGAACACCTCCAGGGAGGTTGTGGAGCACAGAATAAATTGAAGTTTAACCTGGTCTTGGTCTAAAAAACAGTGGGGAAAAAGAAACATCGAAATAGACAAAGAAAAAGGAAAGGTTGTGGTGGAGTATGAAGGCTGAAACAGTGCAGTATGCTTCATGTCATTAAATAGGTTGCTTCTTTGGACCATGGAATCAACCAGGTTGGAAGAGCCCTTCAAGATCATCCAGTTTCTTGTTGGCTGCTTGGGATCCCTGGAGGTGCTTAAGGCCAGGCTGGATGAGACACTGGACAACCTCATTTAGTGTGAGATGTCCCTGCCCATGGCAGGGGATTTGGAACTAGATGATCCTTGTGGTCCTTTCCAACCCTGACTGATGCTATCAGGAATGGTGTGGCCAGCAGGAGCAGGGAGGTCATTCTGCCCCTGGACTCTGCACTGCTTAGACCACACCTTGAGTGCTGTGTTCAGTTCTGGGCCCCCCAGTTTAGGAGGGATGCTGAGATGCTTGAGCGTGTCCAGAGAAGGGCAACGAGGCTGGGGAGAGGCCTTGAGCACAGCCCTACGAGGAGAGGCTGAGGGAGCTGGGATTGGTTAGCCTGGAGAAGAGGAGGCTCAGGGGTGACCTTATTGCTGTCTGCAACTACCTGAGGGGAGGTTGTGGCCAGGAGGAGGTTGCTCTCTTCTCTCAGGTGGCCAGCACCAGAACGAGAGGACACAGCCTCAGGCTGTGCCAGGGGAAATTTAGGCTGGAGGTGAGGAGAAAGTTCTTCCCTGAGAGAGTCATTGGACACTGGAATGGGCTGCCCGGGGAGGTGGTGGAGTCGCCATCCCTGGAGCTGTTCAAGGCAGGACTGGACGTGGCACTTGGTGCCATGGTCTGTCCTTGAGCTCTGTGATAAAGGGTTGGACTTGATGATCTGTGAGGTCTCTTCCAACCCTGATGATACTGGGATACTGTGTGTGACCTCCAAAGCTCATCCAGTCCAACCCCCCTCTCACAGCAGGATCACTCAGAGCAGATCACACAGGAACACATCCAGGCAGGTCTTGCACACCTCCAGAGAAGGAGACTCCACAACCCACCTTGGGCAGCCTGTTCCAGGGGCACCCTCAGAGGGAAAAAAAACCCAACCCTCTTCCTCATGTTTCCATGGAATAATCTTCCTCTGGCTTCCATTTCCCACCGTGTTGGAGCTTTTGTTGTGGCAGGTAGCACCAGGTGGCAGTGTGACATAATCATCCACACGGGTGGTTTATTTTTAGCAGGAGAGCAAGGTTTGGGTTCTGGGGTTGAGCTGGGTGGTGGGTGGGTGGGTATGTGGGTAGGTGTCAGGCTTTATGGAAGAAGCTGAGGAAGACAGGGAAGCATTTTTGCTCTATTCTCCCCCTTCCCTTTCATTGGGAGGGTTTTTTGTTCAGCTAATATATTGTGCTGATTTACCCCTAGGCACCAGCAGGAAAGCCAAGATTTGCAGAGAGGGAGCATTGCATGGAATCTCAGCATGGGGGTTTAAAAGGCACCTCTGGAGATCATCCAGCTCAGGTCACCCACAACAGGTGCACAGGACTGGAATGCCCCAGGTGGGTTTGCAATTTCTCCAGAGGAGACTCCACAACCTCTCTGGGCAGAATGCTCCAGTATAGAATCATAGACAGAATTGTCAGGGCTGGAAGAGAGGCTGAGGGAGCTGGGGGTGTGCAGCCTGCAGAAGAGGAGGCTCAGGGGTGACCTCATTGCTGTCTACAACTACCTGAAAGGAGGCTGTAGCCAGGTGGGGTTGGGCTCTTCTCCCGGGCAACCAGCAACAGAACAAGGGGACACAGCCTCAAGTTGTGCCAGGGGAAGTCCAGGCTGGATGTTAGGAGGAAGTTGTTGGTAGAGAGAGTGATTGGCATTGGAATGGGCTGCCCAGGGAGGTGGTGGAGGCACTATCCATGGGAGTGTTTAAAAGGAGACTGAATGAGGCACTTAGTACCATGGCACTTAGTTGATTAGGTGGTGCTAGGTAATAGGTTGGACTTGATGATCTTGAAGGTCTTTTCCAACCTGGTTAATTCTGTGATTCTCTTCTGATAAGTGTAATGTGAGCTGGCAATATGCACCTGCAGCCCAGAGGGCAGCTTCAGGGCAGGGCAGACAATTCTCTCCTGTTTATGTGCTCTTGTCAGCCCTTACCTGGAGTGCTGTGCAGACCCTTGCAGGAGAAGGATGTAGAACTGTTAAAGCAGGTCTAGAGGAGAGTGTCAGAAATCATAGAATCATAGAATCAACCAGGTTGGAAGAGACCTCCAAGATCATCCAGTCCAACCTATCCCCCAGCCCTAGCCAGTCAACTAGACCATGACACTAAGTGCCTCATCCAGTGCTGAAGATAAGAGGGATGGAGCACCTCTTCTGTCAAGACAGGCTGAGACAGTTGGGGCTGTTGAGCCTGGAGCAGAGAAGGCTTCAGGGAAACCCAAGAACAGCCATCCAGTATTTAATGGGGGCTGCAAGAGAGACACAAGAAGGTTGGTTTCCAGTTCTGTATTTATGTTGTTTCTTCTGCATGAAGTCCACAGTGTTCTTTGTAGTTCTAGGATGTGAAGAGCCCTGGTGTGAAAGTGTGAGCACTTTGCACAGCATTTGGGTGCCACAGAACTACAGCACCATGCAGGTTGGCAAAGCCCCTCAGGAGCATCAAGTCCTACCTAGAACCCTACTCTACAAGATTCACCTCAAACCATATCCCTAAGCACCACATCCAAACCACCCTTAAACACATCCAGGCTGGGTGACTCCAACACCTCCCTGGGCAGCTCATTCCAGTCCCTGACCACTCTCTCCAGGAAAAACTTCTTCTTAATGGCCAATTTAAACCTCCCCAGCCTCAGCTTGAGGTCATTCAATGTCCAATCTAAACCTCCCCAGCCTCAGCTTGAGGTCATTCAATGTCCAATCTAAACCTCCCCAGCCTCAGCTTGAGGTCATTCAATGTCCAATCTAAACCTCCCCAGCCTCAGTGCCTAGATCTGGGAATCTCAACATAAGAGAAACGTGGAGGCCCTCTATAGGAGGGCCACTGTAGAGGCTTGAGGCCTCCCCCCCCCCAATGAAAGTATTAACCCTGTAACTGTCACAGTCACTAAGATGGGCAGAGGGCTGGAGCACCTCTCCTATGATCAGGAAAAGAACTGGGGTTGTTCAGCCTGGAAAGCAGAAGGCTCTGGGGAGACCTTATGATTGTATTTCAGTGTCTGAAGGGGACCCAAAGGAAGGACTGTTTAGAGAGGATTGTTGTGATAGGACAAGGGGCAATGGTGTGAAACCATTGCAGGGGAGATTTAGGTTGAACTTTAGGAGGAAGCTCTTTGCAATGAGACTTGTGGAATACTGGAACAGGTTGCTCATGGGTAGTTGAGTCTCTGTGCCTGGAGATGCTCAAGGTGAGGTTTGACAGGGATCTGAGCAGCCTGATCTAGTGGAGGATGTCCCTGTTTGCTCTAGGAGGGTTAGACTGGATGACCCTTACAGAATCACAGCAACATTCAGGTTGGCAAAGCCACTCAGGATCGTCAAGTCCAACCTAGAACCCTACTCTACAAGATTCACCTTAAACCTTAGTCCTAAGACCCTTGAACACACCCAGGGTGGGTGACTCCATTACCTCCTTGGGTAGCTCATTCCAGTCCTCCTCAACATTCAATCCATTCTCTCTTGTGCCCTACTGCAACAAGCCCCTGTAAAAATCTATTGCTATAAAGAGATTCAACCCAGTAAGTTAATTCTTTCACTGTTTGCTACAAACATATCTACTGGTTAGGTTGTTCAGTGTGGAAGAGTAACAAATGGAGCTTATAGCATAATTCCATTGAAGCAACTTGAAATTGAGAAGCTGGCTGCTAAGAAGGCAAAATCCTTACCCAGCCAAATGTCATTTACTCCCAGGAAAAGCTGAGCTTTACACATACAAAACTATTTCACAGCATCAACATGCAGGTTGGCAAAGCCCCTCAGGAACACCAAGTCCAACTTGGGACCCTACTCTGTATGATTCACCTCAAACCATAGCCCCAAGCACCACATCCAAAACACCCTTAAACACAGCCAGGCTGGGTGACTCCAACACCTCCCTGGGCAGCTCATTCCAGTCCCTGACCATTCTCTCCAGGAAAGACTTCTTCCTAATGTCCAATCTAAACCTCCCCAGCCTCAGCTTGAGGTCATTCAATGTCCAATCTAAACCTCCCCAGCCTCAGCTTGAGGTCATTCAATGTCCAATCTAAACCTCCCCAGGCTCAGGTCGAGGCCATTCCCTCTTGTTCTGTTTCCAGTTCCAAGTCACCCTTGAACACACCCAGGGTGAGTGACTCCACCACCTCCCTGGGCAGCTCATTCCAGTCCCTGACCACTCTCTCTGTGAAAAATTTCTTCCTAATGTCCAATCTAAACCTCCCCAGGCTCAGCTTGAGGCCATTCCCTCTTGTTCTGTCTCCAGTTCCAAGTCACCCTTGAACACATTTAGGGTTGGTGACTCCACCACCTCCCTGGGCAGCTCATTCCAGTCCCTGACCATTCTCTCCAGGAAAAAAACTTCTTCCTAATGTCCAATCTAAACCTCCCCAGCCTCAGCCTGAGGTCATTCAATGTCCAATCTAAACCTCCCCAGGCTCAGCTCGAGGCCATTCCCTCTTGTTCTGTCTCCAGTTCCAAGTGACCGTTGAACACATTCAGGGTTGGTGACTCCATCACCTCCCTGGGCAGCTCATACCAGTCCCTGACCACTCTCTCTGTGAAAAGCTTCTTCCTCTTGTCCAATCTAAACCTCCCCAGCCTCATCTTGAGGTCATTCAATGTCCAATCTAAACCTCCTCAGCCTCAGCTTGAGGTCATTCAAGGTCCAATCTAAACCTCTCCAGCCTCAGCTTGAGGTCATTCAATGTCCAATCTAAACCTCCCCAGCCTCAGCTTGAGGTCATTCCCCCTTGTTCTGTCTCCAGTTCCAAGTGACCCTTGAACACATTCAGGGTTGGTGACTCCATCACCTCCCTGGGCAGCTCATACCAGTCCCTGACCACTCTCTCTGTGAAAAGCTTCTTCCTAATGTCCAAACTAAACCTCCCCAGCCTCAGCTTGAGGTCACTCAATGTCCGATCTAAACCTCCCCAGCCTCAGGTCGAGGTCATTCAATGTCCAATCTAAACCTCCCCAGCCTCAGCTTGAGGTCATTCCCCCTTGTTCTGTCTCCAGTTCCCTGTGAGCAGAGTCCAGCACCTTTAGGGGCTCATTGTCTGCTTCTTAAGGCGCTAAAAGGGAGAGCTGCACTGGCAATGTGTTGCACTGGCAAATGTCACTAGGCAGGAGGAAAAATAAGCCCTGCCTGCAGTACCTGTTATTCCTTAGAGCTCTCTCAACCATGCTTAGCACATAAAATCTGACAAGATTAGATCCTCAGGTGGTATGGCTCCAGGCAAAGGAGAAATTCAGTTACCTGTCAGTAGTAATAATAAAGAGATGAGTGAAACCACCACAAGGCTGGCTCTGTCTTTCCCCTGGATTACTTCTCTTTCAAGATGCCCACACTCAGTAGTTACTCCCTGTGTCTACTGATGAAAGAAGCAGTTAATGCTGTGCAAAGAGAAAGCAAGCCCTAAATGTCTTTTATGGGTTGGCTTTAAGTTCCCCTGAATATTTTGGTGACATTTTAACTTTTCTGTTTGCTCTCTTTTAAGCTGAGCTGTAAAAGAAGTAAAACAAAGAGACCCAAAAGCTTCCAATGGCATTGGCAGGTATGTCAGACTCAAATGCATTTTTGGGGGAGGGTTGGAGGGGAGTAATTCCACCTTGCAAGGTAACTTAAAGCTGTCAGCTGAACCATAGAAATGGTCTGCTCCAGCTCCCACTGAAATCAGGCTCCTTTTCTTTAGGTATTCCTGTGTCAATGCCTCTTTCCTTTTAATAGAGACTGTAGACCTACTCATTCATGGCTGCTTAGGACAAGGAGCAATGGGTGTTCTGCCTCACACAAGGGGCAGACTGTAAGGATCACAGAGCACTGGCACAGGCTGCCCAGAGAGGTTGTGGAGTCTCCTCTGGAGCCTTTCCAGGCCTGTCTGGATGTGTCCCTCTGTGATCTGTGCTAGATAGGATTGTCCTGCTCTGGCAGGGGGGTTGGACTGGATGATCTCCTTGGGTCCCTTCCAACCCCTAACATCCTGTGAGCCTGTGCTCTGCTGAAAGGCTACAGCTAAGCCCTTCTGCTTAGACCTTTATACTCTAATTTTCCAAGGAAACACAAAATGGAAGGAATTTTAAGGTGGCCAGGAGAGGCAATGCCATTCTAGGGTGGATTAGAAGGGCTGAGGTTAGGAGGTCCAGAAGGTTCTTCTGCCCCTCTGCTCTGCCCTGCTGAGGCCACAGGGTGTCCAGTTCTGGGCCACCCAGTTCAAGAGGGACATAGAACTGCTGGAGAGAGTCCAGCACAGAGCCACAAAGCTGCTAAAGGGAATGGAGCAGCTCTGTTAGGAGGAGAGCCTGAGGGAGCTGGGGCTGTGCTGCTGGGAGAGGAGGAGCTGAGAGGTGACCTCAGCAATGGTTCTCAAGATGTGCAGGTGAGTGGCAGGAGGCTGGAGCCAGGCTCTGCTGGGTGATGCCCAGTGCCAGGCCAAGGGGCACTGGCTGGAAGCTGAGCCATAGGAAGATCCATGGAAAGATGAGGAGGAATTTGTTTGCTGTGAGAATGCCAGAACCCTGGCACAGGCTGCCCAGGGGGTTGTGGAGTCTTCCTCTCTGGAGATAATCAAGAGCTGCCTAGATGTGTTCCTGTGTGATCTGATGTAGGAGATCCTGCTCTGGCAGAGGGGTTGGACTGACTGAGCTTTGGAGGTCCCTTCCAGCCCCTGACACTCTGTGATTCTGTGACTAAAGGAGAGCCAGCGAGATGATCAGAGGGCTGGAGCACCTCTGCTGTGAAGACAGGCAGAAAGAGTTGTGATTGTTGAGCCTGGAGAATAGAAAGCTCCAGGAAGACTTTAGAGAGATGCATTTAAATATCTGAAGGGATAGAATCATAGAATCAAGCAGGTTGGAAGAGACCTCCAAGATCATCCAGTCCAGCCTATAACTACAGGCAGTCTGGGGAGGAGCTGTTTGGAAGGGCTTGGAGTCACAGGATGAGAGGCAGTGATTTGAAACTGGAAACTGGACATCAGCAGGAAGTTCCTCACAATGACAGTGGTGAAATACTGGAACAGGTTACCCAAGGATATGACTGAGGCCTTGATGTGGCCATGGGCATCCTGATGCAGCTGGAGTTGTTCCTGCTGACTGCAGGGGGGTTGGACAACATAAGCTTTGTGCCTCCCTTCCAACTCGATGGGATCTGGGAATCAAAACCTGATTATAGTCTTCTAAATACATTCTAGATCCTGCTCAATATCTTTATGGATGATCTGGGTCAGGGCACTGAGTCCAGCATCAGTAAGTTTGTAGATGAAACCAACTTAGGAGCAGGTGTTGATTTCTTAGAGGGTAGGAGAGCCATGCAGATCTGGATGGGTGGACAGAGGCCAAGGGGATGAGATTGAACAAGGCCAAGGGCAGAGTTCTGCACTTCGGCCACAAGAAGCCCAAGCAGCACTCCAGGCTGGGGACTGAGTGGCTGAGAGCAGGCAGGCAGAGAGGGAGCTGGGGGTGCAGGGAGAGAGGAGCTGAAGCTGAGGCAGCAGTGCCCAGGTGGGCAGCAGAGCCAATGGCATCCTGGGCTGGCTCAGGAGCAGTGTGGCCAGCAGGACAAGGGAGGTTCTTGTGCCCCTGTGCTCAGCACTGCTCAGGACACCCCTGGAGTGCTGTGTCCAGTTGTGGGCTCCTCCATTGAAGAGAGATGTTGAGGTGCTGGAAGGTGTTGAGAGCAGGGCAGCAAGGCTGGGGAGGGACCTGGAGCAGAGCCCTGTGAGGAGAGGCTGAGGGAGCTGGGGGTGTTTGGCCTGCAGCAGAGGAGGCTCAGGGCAGAGCTCATTGCTGTCTGCAGCTCCCTGAAGGGAGGCTGTAGCCAGGTGGGGGTTGGGCTCTGCTGCCAGGCAACCAGCAACAAAACAAGGGGACACAGCCTCAAGCTGTGCCAGGGGAGGTCTGGGGTGGATGTTAGGATGAAGTTGTTGTCAGAGAGAGTGATTGGCATTGGAATGGGCTGCCCAGTGAGGTGATGGAGTCCCCATCCCTGGAGGTGCTCAAGTAAAGCCTGTCTGGGGCACTTAGTGCCATGGTCTGGTTGATTGGCTAGGTCTGGGTGCTAGGTTGGGCTGGATGAGCTTGGAGGTCTCTTCCAACCTGCTTGATTCTGTGATTCTTCAATACCTCTATTAACATTAACATTCAATACCTTTATTAACATTCAATACCTTTATTAATATTAATGAATTTTAAGCTCCATTTGCATATGTTTTCTGAATTGTTTTGTCTTTCCCAAATAAATCTTCTCAGAACATTCTTATTTTTTTCCCAGCTCTCTGCAATATTTGTCCTGTCCCATCATATGGGCTGGGATTTTGGTCTGAACTAAGACTGGTAGAGAGAAGTAGGTAGTGACAGGATTAGGGGGAATGGAGCAAAGCTGGAGGTGGGGAGAGTCAGGCTGGAGGTGAGGAGGAATTTGTTCAGCAGGAGAGTGGTGAGAGGCTGGAATGGGTTGCCCAGGGAGGTGGTTGAGGCCCCATGGCTGGAGGTGTTTAAGGCCAGGCTGGCTGAGGCTGTGTGCAGCCTGCTCTAGGGTAGGGTGTCCCTGGGCATGGCAGGGGGGTTGGACTGTCTGATTCTTGGGTTCCCTCCCAACCCTGACTGATTCTATGATTCTGTGATTTTTCTCTTGTAAAAAGCTCAATTATCATTAAAAAAGAGCAAACCAGAATGAATTCCCAGCCCTTTAGGGTGATGGCATTTTCATGTCAGGGAGTTTGTCGTGGATTTTTGGCTTTGTTTTCTGCCTTTAATGCAGCAATGACTGACAGGCAGAGAACTGGGGATGGGGGAGGAGGAAATAAAGCGCAGCAGCCACAGGATTGCTACAGCACATTGACAACCCTTATGAAAGGAAAGTTGTGCAGGATCTAGGGAGGGAGATTTTCTCTTTTTCTTCAAGCCAGAAATGTACTTAACATGTCCCTACAGGAGGTGAAAGGATTCCTCCAGGTGGAATTTGACACACAGCCAATCAAGCTCGTAACTGGTAGGTCTGGTCAGTTGCATAGCAAATAGCCCAAGACAAATAGGGGACATCTTTTGATGTAGGCTTTAAAAAAAAGGAGAAAGAAAAGGGGAAGACAGATTGTGGACCACTTAAGCAGATGCCACAGGGTCTAGGCTGGGCCTCTGTAATCTTGTTTTTGTAACTGCTGCATCTATTAAAAAAGAAGAGAGGCCAGAATGCTTGCAAATGGGAACATCATCTTCCCACCACAGCCTGGCTGCTGGAAGCTTTCCCTTTGCTTAGTGACAGCCCTCAGTCAGCAGTGCAGCAGTGCTTCACCAAGCCTCAGGTCTCCTCTCAGCCTCCTCTTTTTAACCCCTCAGGCAGCAGCACAGCAGTGTTTGACCAAGCCTCAGGTCTCCTCTCAGCCTCCTCTTTTTAACCCCTCAGTCAGCAGTGCAGCAGTGTTTGACCAAGCCTCAGGTCTCCTCTCAGCCTCCTCTTTTTAACCCCTCAGGCAGCAGCACAGCAGTGTTTGACCAAGCCTCAGGTCTCCTCTCAGCCTCCTCTTTTTAACCCCTCAGTCAGCAGTGCAGCAGTGTTTGACCAAGCCTCAGGTCTCCTCTCAGCCTCCTCTTTTTAACCCCTCAGTCAGCAGTACAGCAGTGTTTGACCAAGCCTCAGGTCTCCTCTCAGCCTCCTCTTTTTAACCCCTCAGGCAGCAGTACAGCAGTGTTTGACCAAGCCTCAGGTCTCCTCTCAGCCTCCTCTTTTTAACCCCTCAGGCAGCAGTACAGCAGTGTTTGACCAAGCCTCAGGTCTCCTCTCAGCCTCCTCCTCTCTCACCCCTCAGTCAGCAGTGCAGCAGTGCTTCACCAAGCCTCAGGTCTCCTCTCTGCCTCCTCTTCTCTCACCCCTCAGGCAGCAGTACAGCAGTGCTTGACCAAGCCTCAGGTCTCCTCTCAGCCTCCTCTTCTCTCACCCCTCAGGCAGCAGTACAGCAGTGTTTGACCAAGCCTCAGGTCTCCTCTCAGCCTCCTCTTTTTAACCCCTCAGGCAGCAGTACAGCAGTGTTTGACCAAGCCTCAGGTCTCCTCTCAGCCTCCTCTTTTTAACCCCTCAGGCAGCAGTACAGCAGTGTTTGACCAAGCTTTCTTTTTTGTTTCATGTTTTAATTTCAGTTTAAAAACTCTTGTTTTACTTTCTGATTATCATAGTATCGATCATAGCATCAGTCGGGGTTGGAAGGGACCACAAGGATCAGACAGTTTCAAGACCCCTGTCATGGACAGGGATACCCTATCCTAGATTAGGCTGCACACCTCCAGCCATGAGGCCTCAACCACCTCCCTGGGCAACCTATTCCAGCCTCTCACCACTCTCATGCTCAACAACTTCCTCCTCACATCCAGCCTCACTCTCCCCACCTCCAGCTTTGCTCCATTCCCCCCACTCCTGGCACTCCCTGAGTCCCTCCCCAGCTTTTTTGTAGCCCCCTTCAGATACTGAAAGGTCACAAGAAGGTTGGTTTCCAGTTCTGTATTTATGTTGTTTCTTCTGCATGAAGTCCACAGTGTTCTTTGTAGTTCTAGGATGTGAAGAGCCCTGGTGTGAAAGTGTGAGCACTTTGCACAGCATTTGGGTGCCACAGAAATACAGCACCATGCAGGTTGGCAAAGCCCCTCAGGAGCATCAAGGCCAACCTAGAACCCTACTCTACAAGATTCACCTCAAACCATATCCCTAAGCACCACATCCAAACCACCCTTAAACACATCCAGGCTGGGTGACTCCAACACCTCCCTGGGCAGCTCATTCCAGTCCCTGACCACTCTCTCCAGGAAAAACTTCTTCTTAATGGCCAATTTAAACCTCCCCAGCCTCAGCTTGAGGTCATTCAATGTCCAATCTAAACCTCCCCAGCCTCAGCTTGAGGTCATTCAATGTCCAATCTAAACCTCCCCAGCCTCAGCTTGAGGTCATTCAATGTCCAATCTAAACCTCCCCAGCCTCAGGTCGAGGCCATTCCCTCTTGTTCTGTCTCCAATTCCAAGTCACCCTTGAACACATTCAGGGTTGGTGACTCCAACACCTCCCTGGGCAGCTCATTCCAGTCCCTGACCACTCTCTCCAGGAAAAACTTCTCCCTAATGTCCAATTTAAACCTCCCCAGCCTCAGCTTGAGGCCATTCCCCTCTTGTTCTGTCTCCAACAACCTGTGAGCAGAGCCTAGCAGCAGCCTCTCCACAATGTCCCTTCAGGTAGCTGTAGACAGCAATGAGGTCTGACCTCAGCCTCCTCTTTTTTCACCCCTCAAGCCATCAATACATGAATGTTTTACCAAGCTTGATTTGTTTTGGTTTTCTCTTTTTAATTTCAGTTTAAAAGCTCCTGCTTTACTTTCTGCTTGGTTCCCAGCTCTGTATTTATGCTGTTTCTTCTGCTTGAAGTCCACAGTGTACTCTCTAATTCTGGGAGCTGAAATACCTTGGTGTGAAAGTGTGAGCATTTTGCACAGCATTTTGGTGACACAATCTCTCTTCTACTGTCATTAGATGAATATATGTGAGACATTTAGTCAAGTTTTGGAGCCTTCATCACAAGCAGGACAGGGAAGTGTTGGAGCCAGTCTGGAGGAGGCCACCAAGATGCTGAGAGGGCTGCAGCAGCTGTGCTGTGAGGAGAGGCTGAGAGAGTTGGGACTGTGCAGGCTGGAGAAGAGAAGGCTTCCAGGAGACCTTGGATTGGCCTTCCAGGATCTGAATAAGGCTCTAGGAGGGCTGGGGATTGACTATTGACAAGTTCTTGCAATGTCAGGAGGAGGAGGAATGGGTTTGAAGTGGCAGAGGGGAGATTGGAAGTGGATGTTAGGCAGAAGTTGTTTGCAGTGAGGGTGGTGAGACACTGGCACAGGTTGCCCAGGGAGGTTGTGGAGCACAGAAGCACAGAATGTGATCTTTGATGACTGCCTCATGCAGCCTACTCTTTAACACCTCCAGGGATGATGACTCCACCACCTCCCTGGGCAGCCCATTCCAAAGCCAATCACTCCCTCTGGCAGCAGCTTCCTCCTAACATCCAGCCTGAACCTGCCCTGGCACAATTTGTGACTGTGTCCCCTTGTTCTGTTCCTTGGTTTCCTTGGAGAAGAGCCTAACCCCACCTGGTTGCAGCCTTCCTTCAGGTAGTTGTAAGTCTCCCCGAGCCTCCTCTTCTCCAGGCTGCACACCCCCAGCATCTGATGGTACTGAGGGAGGTGCTGTTTTGTTTTAACACACTGCCCTGCTGAGTCTGGCCCTGTTTCCACCCAGAAATGCTTCCAGTCTCCCTCTCCAGTCTCCTTTGACAACCTCCTGTAGAAGTACATGTCCAAAAAACTCACTAAAAAATAAAGGAGTTCATTTAGAATCATAGAATCATAGAATCAAGCAGGTTGGAAGAGACCTCCAAGCTCATCCAGCCCAACCTAGCACCCAGCCCTAGCCAATCAACCAGACCATGGCACTAAGTGCCTCAGCCAGGCTTTTCTTGAAGACCCCCAGGGACAGTGCCTCCATCACCTCCCTGGGCAGCCCATTCCAATGCCAATCACTCTCTCTGTGAAGAACTTCTTCCTAACATCCAGCCTAGACCTACCCTGGCACAACTTGAGACTGTGTCCCCTTGTTCTATTGCTGGTTACCTGGGAGAAGAGCCCAACCCCCACCTGGCTACAATGTCCCTTCAGGTAGTTGTAGACAGTAATAAGATCACCCCTGAGCCTCCTCTTCTCCAGGCTAAACACCCCCAGCTCCCTCAGCCTCTCCTCATAGGGTTTGTGTTCCAGGCCCCTCACCAGCTTTGTTGCCCTTCTCTGGACATGTTCCAGCACCTCAACATCCTTCTTGAATTGAGGGGCCCAGAGCTGGACACAGTACTCAAGGTAATTTCCCCCCAGCATTCCCATGCCATTCATAGCAGTTCCATCCATGACTCACTAAACTTCACTCCCCTCTAGGCACAGCCCTGGCTTCATTTCTTTGCTGTTCAAGTCAGCAGGCACTCAGTTATTGCTCTCAATGCCTTTTTGCAGCTGCCTCCTGCCCTTTGCTGTGCACACACTTTCCCCTCTCCTCCCCAAGACGTTCCCTGGGCCACCATGCCCAGGGGATTACTTCACTCTCACTTGGCCACACTGCCCGGGGAGTCGTGTCAGAGCTTCAAAAAGCATCCCACAGCTTTGTCATAGCCATGCTACAGCTTGGCTTGGCTTGCTCCAACTGGCTGCTTCAGAGCTCCATTTCTGCAGCTGTCCCTGCCCTACTGAGGCACAGCTTGCAGCCTTCTCTCTCTCTAGGTCGCCTGCTTTGTGATCCTATTCCCCAGCTGTGTTTTTCTTCTCCTGACGGCTGAGGTCAGAGGAGAAAGCATTTTTATTAGACACTGTTGTATCTGTTTAGTGCCTCCAACTGAACACACAGTTGCTGCTCTGAAAGTACAGTCTGCAAGTCATTGAAATTCTGCTTCAGCCTTTGAAATGCTGCAGCAAGCCTTTAGTTACAGCACAGCAATTCTCTTGTTGCAGGCAGAAAACACTCGGAACAAGACGCCGAGAGAAGGCATGGGGGCTGCCAGTGCTGATCCCAACAGAGAGCCTAAGAGCCTTTCTTCTGCCTTTGGAGTAAACAGTTAGGGAATATTTAAGTCTGGGGCCAGAGTGGCTGAGAGCAGGCAGGCAGAGAGGGAGCTGGGGGTGCTGGCAGAGAGGAGCTGAAGCTGAGGCAGCAGTGCCCAGGTGGGCAGCAGAGCCAATGGCATCCTGGGCTGGCTCAGGAGCAGTGTGGGCAGCAGGACAAGGGAGGTTCTTGTGCCCCTGTGCTCAGCACTGCTCAGGCCACCGCTGGAGTGCTGTGTCCAGTTGTGGGCTCCTGAATTGCAGAGAGATGTTGAGGTGCTGGAAGGTGTTGAGAGCAGGGCAGCAAGGCTGGGGAGGGGCCTGGAGCAGAGCCCTGTGAGGAGAGGCTGAGGGAGCTGGGGGTGTTTGGCCTGCAGCAGAGGAGGCTCAGGGCAGAGCTCATTGCTGTCTGCAGCTCCCTGAAGGGAGGCTGTAGCCAGGTGGGGTTGGTCTCTTCTCCCAGGCAACCAGCAACAGAGCAAGAAGACACAATCTCAAGTTGTGCCAGGGCAGGTCTAGGTTGGATGTTAGGAGGAAGTTGTTGTCAGAGAGAAAGTGATTGGCATTGGAATGGGCTGCCCAGGGAGATGATATATGCAGGGAATAATTAAGAAACTTTCCCAGCCTGTAACTAAATATTTGACTTTCATATTTCCCTGTTGTGCAAATGGGTTTGTTTGGCCCAGTGATTTCATCTGAATTAAAACACAGGAAAAAGAAGCAACAAAACTCAAACTCACATAAATTGGATTTGGATTGGAGGGCAGGAAACATTTCTTCACTGAAAGAAGGGGCAGGTACTGGAAAAGGCTGCCCAGGGCAGTGGTGGAGTTACTATCCCTGGAGGTGTTGAAAAACTAAGTAGACACTTTGGACATCACAGAATCATTGAGGTTGGAAAAGGCCTTTGAGGTCATCAAGCCCAGCCTCTAACCCAACCCCACAACATCAGCGAACCCATGCCACCAGGAGGAAATTCTTCAGAGAGAGAGTGATTGACATTAGAATGGGCTGCCCAGGGAGGTGGTGGAGTCAACATGCCTGGAGGTGTTGAAGCCAAGCCTGGCTGGGGCACTTAGTGCCATGGTCTGGTTGATTGGCCAGGGCTGGGTGCTTGGTTGGGCTGGATGAGCTTGGAGGTCTCTTCCAACCTGACTGATTCCATGATTCTATGATTCTAGCCTACCTGGCAGAGTAATCAAAGTTCATAATCCCCATGTTTTCACAACCCCTCACCTTGTACAACTCAGTATAGAGTTATAGGAGAGTATCAGAGATTCCTCTTTCCATGTTGTTGTGTCTGCATTGACCACCAGAGCTGGAATAAAACTGCCATTTCTTCCATAGCAAGAAAGATTGTAGTAGACAATAGTTAGCCTGTTCCATTTTAGACCTCAAAAGCAAACAACACCCCAAGGCAAGGAGAACAAAAGTAAATTAAATAGCTAGGCAAAACACTCTGATGTTGATTTCAAAGCTGCATAATTATAGCAGCAATATATTTAGCAGGTTCTTGGTCATCTTTTCTTTCTGTTTTGATTTGGGAGTCTTTTGTTGTTGGGTTCAGATCTTTCTTGTTTGTTTGTTTGTTTGTTTTTTTGTGGTTTTTTAATCTATTTATGAAGACATTGCACAAATGATGCTTCTGTAGAGCATTTCTTAATCTGCTGTATAATTCAACCAGCTGGGAAGTGTCACAGGGTTTGCTTTTGTTACACTCTTGAGTGACAGCCTATGAGTTCACAGAATCACACAGAATCATAGAATCAAGCAGGTTGGAAGAGACCTCTAAGCTCATCCAACACAACCTTGCACCCAGCCCTGGCCAATCAACCAGACCATGGCACTAAGTGCCCCAGCCAGGTGGTAAAGGGTTGGACTTGATGATCGGTGAGGTCTCTTCCAACCCTGATGATACTGTGTGATACTGTGATACTTGAGCACCTCCAGGGATGAGGACTCCACCACCTCCCTGGGCAGCCCATTCCAATGCCAATCACTCTCTCTGACAACAACTTCATCCTAACATCCAGACTAAACCTGCCCTGGCACAGCTTGAGGCTGTGTCCCCTTGTTCTGTTGCTGCGTGCCTGGCAGAAGAGCCCAACCTCACCTGGCTACAGCCTCCCTTCAGGTAGCTGCAGACAGCAATGAGCTCTGCCCTGAGCCTCCTCTGCTGCAGGCTGCACACCCCCAGCTCCCTCAGCCTCTCCTCACAGGGCTCTGCTCCAGGCCCCTCCCCAGCCTTGCTGCCCTGCTATGGAAACCTTCCAGCACCTCAACATCTCTCTTCAATTCAGGAGACCACAACTGGACACAGCACTCCAGGGGTGGCCTGAGCAGTGCTGAGCACAGGGGCACAAGAACCTCCCTTGTCCTGCTGCCCACACTGCTCCTGAGCCAACCCAGGATGCCATTGGCTCTGCTGCCCATCTGGGCACTGCTGCCTCAGCTTCAGCTCCTCTCTGCCAGCACCCCCAGCTCCCTCTCTGCCTGCCTGCTCTCAGACACTCTGGCCCCAGCCTGTAGTGCTGCTTGGGCTTGTTGTGGCCAAAGTGTAGAACCCTGCCCTTGGCCTTGTTCAATCTCATCCCATTGGCCTCTGCCCACCCATCCAGCCTGTCCAGGTCCCTCTGCAGGGCTCTCCTCCCCTCCAACAGCTCCACACCTGCTCCTAGCTTGGTGTCATCTGCAAACTCACTGATGCTGGACTCAATCCCCTGCTCCAGATCATCAATAAAGATATGGACCAGCACTGATCCCAGCACTGATCTTTGGGGTACACCATTAATGACAGCTGCCAGCATTCTGTGACACTTCTCTCAGTTCAGTTTTAGTGTTTAACATAAAAAAAAAAAAATAGATGTCCTCTTTAGAAAGGTCTTCCTGACACTACCAAACCCTACCTGATATCAACCTGCTTTTAATAGCACGAAGTGAAACCTGCTCCACATTCAAATTCAGTGCATTAGAATCAGGAGTAATGCCACTTTTAATTAAAGTAGGTATTGCAAAGGATCTGAGCTCCCTTACATTGATCCTTATAATCTTATTTCATATTTTACTCACTGAAGTATGTTTATTAATAGTGCTACAGAGTGGGTTTTTTTTTGGCAGCACTGCTCCTTAGATCTTCTAATAACCTTTCGGAGCCTCAGATTGCTTCCTTTCATGCTCCACCAAATCCTTTACTTTTAAGGAATGTTTCACTTTATTCAAAGCTTTTCTTTTCTTTTTTTCTTTCCTTTGACCACTACCCTTTAATAATTCTCCTTCTGAAAAGTACTGGTAAATTGCTTTGCTCCACACACACTCGAGAAACAGCCAAAACGGACCAGTGCCACACTCGGAGAAAAGGCTTCTTTGTATTGTCTCTGACAGCTTCCTTAAAATAGAATCATAGAATCAAGCAGGTTGGAAGAGACCTCCAAGCTCATCCAGCCCAACCTAGCACCCAGCCCTAGACAATCAACCAGACCATGGCACTAAGTGCCCCAGCCAGGCTTGGCTTCAGCATCTCTAGGCACGACGACTCCACCACCTCCCTGGGCAGCCCATTCCAATGCCAGTCACTCTCTCTGCCAACAACTTCCTCCTAACATCCAGCCTCAACCTCCCCTGGCACAGCTGGAGGCTGTGTCCCCTTGTTCTGTTGCTGGTTGCCTGGCAGCAGAGCCCAACCCCACCTGGCTACAGCCTCCCTGCAGGCAGCTGCAGACAGCAATGAGCTCTGCCCTGAGCCTCCTCTTCTGCAGGCTGCACACCCCCAGCTCCCTCAGCCTCTTCTCACAGGGCTGTGCTCCAGGCCCCTCCCCAGCCTTGCTGCCCTTCTCTGGACACCTTCCAGCACCTCAACATGTCTCTTCAATTCAGGAGACCACAACTGGACGCAGCACTCCAGCTGTGGCCTGAGCAGTGCGACTTGGTGCCATGGTCTAGTTGACTGCCTAGGGCTGGGTGCTAGGTTGGACTGGATGAGCTTGGAGGTCTCTTCCAACCTGCTTGATTCTATGATTCTAGGAACCAAATATTGAAAGAATTAACTTATTGATTTTAATCTCTTTATAGCAATACATTTTTACAGGGGCTTGTTGATATAGGATACAAGAGAGGATGGATTGAAGGTTGAGGAGGGCAGATTTGGACTGGGGATTAGAAGGAAATTCTTTACAGTGAGGGTAATGAGACAGTGGAACAGGTTACCCAAGGAGGTTGTGGATCTCTCCCTGGACAAAGCTCCCTCCCTAGACAAAGTCTGGAGCAATTTGGTCTGGTGGAAATTGTTCCTGCCCACGGTGGGTGGCATGGAACTAGACTAGTTAAGTCTTAGTCATTCATTTCACACCATAGAAATTCTAGATTTCATACCCAAACTTTCAATTTCTATCTCCAGATTCAGCCTAGATGAGAGAGAGGGAAGAGGAAAAAGAGAACATAAGAAAGGCTTGAGGAAGGGAGAAAGAGAGGGAGGAAGGGAGGGAGGAAGAGAGCAAGGAAGAGTGAAAGGGAGGGAGTAAGGGAGGGAGGAAGAGAGGGAGGAAGATAGGGAGGAAGGGAGAAAGAGAGGGAGGAAGATAGGAAGGAAGGGAGGGTGGGAAGGGGGAGGAAGAGAGGAATGGAAGGAGGAAGAGAGGGAGGTAGGAAGGGAGGGAGGAAGAGAAGGAAGGAAGGGAGAAAGGGAGGGAGGGAGGGAGGGATGAAGGGAGGGAGGAAGATGGGGGAAAGAGAGGGAGGGAGGAAGCGAGGGAGAGAGGGAGGAAGGGTGGAAGGGAGGGAGAGATGAAGGGAGGGAGGAAGATAGGCAGAGAGGGAGGAAGGGTGGAAAGGAGGGAGGGAGGGAGGGAGGAAGAGAGGAAAGAAGGGAGAAAGGGAAGGAGGAAGGAAAATAGGGAGGGAGGAAGATAGGGAGGAAGGGAGGGAGGGAGGAAGGGAGGAAAGAAGAGAGGAAGGGAAGGAGGAAGAGAGGGAGGGAGGAAGAAGGGGAGGAAGGGAGAAAGGGAAGGAAGGAAGAGAAGGAAGGAAAAGAAGGAAAAGAGGAAGAGAAGAAGGAAGGGAGGAGGAGAGGAAGGGAGCAAGGAAGGGAGAAAAACCCCAAAAGTGATTCCTGATTATATTTTGTGGTTCCTAAGTAAGAGAAATGCTGGAACGAGTTGGTGATTTCTCCCCTTTCCCTTTGGCAGAGGGACTCCCTAGGTGTGTTTCAGCACCCTCAGTAAATCACTGCAGAAAGTGATCAGGTTATCACCAACCACTTCTCCTTTTCTTTCCAACTCCATCGTGCCCTAACTCCTGGGAGGGTAAGGAAAAGAAGTAAAGCTTCTTTCAAAAGCACAGCAGTGTTGCACGAAGGGGGAATTGTTTTCTCTCTTTCAAGGCCTTAAAGAGCTCAGTCTGCTGCTCCTAAGTAGACAAACTGAGCAAATCTGCCATTTCCTCAACAATCTTTCTGCTCCCACAGGGCATGAGATCATTCTCTTGGGTATCCTAACGGCTTCTCTCCCTAGATGTATCACTGAGGTCTTGGCTTGAGCTAAAGTGAAAGAGACACTTATTCTGGTTCCAAACATCTGAGTAATGACTCCTCAAAGGAATCATTCAAGGATAATTCCAGCATGAACCCACCTGTTGGTCCTGTTGTGTCTGCTTCAGAGTTCAGTAGACGTCAAGATCTCTACTTCTCTAACTGATAACTCCTTAAGTAAATGCACAAAGTTTGGGATTGGAGGTTTTATTTTGGGGTTCAAGGGTTTGTAACCAGAGGTGCTAAATAAACAGCATCTCAGAGGTGCTAAATAAACAGCTCACTTTAAGCTATTAAAAAGTACCTTTTATTTTCTTTCTGATACCAGTGCTATAGTCCTACTTACTGCAGAAAATTGGATCTTTGTTTCCTTGAACAGTTCTGCAGGGTTCTACACTTTGGCCACAGCAACCCCAAGCAGCACTACAGGCTGGGGCCAGAGTGGCTGAGAGCAGGCAGGCAGAGAGGGAGCTGGGGGTGCTGGAAGAGAGGAGCTGAAGCTGAGGCAGCAGTGCCCAGATGGGCAGCAGAGCCAATGGCATCCTGGGCTGGCTCAGGAGCAGTGTGGGCAGCAGAACAAGGGAGATTCTTGTGCCCCTGTGCTCAGCACTGCTCAGGCCATAGCTGGAGTGCTGTGTCCAGTTGTGGGCTCCTGAATTGCAGAGAGATGTTGAGGTGGTGGAAGGTGTTGAGAGCAGGGCAGCAAGGCTGAGGAGGGGCCTGGAGCAGAGCCCTGTGAGGAGAGGCTGAGGGAGCTGGGGGTGTTTGGCCAGCAGCAGAGGAGGCTCAGGTCAGAGCTCATTGCTGTCTGCAGCTCCCTGAAGGGAGATTGTAACCAGGTGGGTTGGGCTCTTCTGCCAGGCAAGCAGCAACGAAACAAGGGGACACAGCCTCAAGTTGTGCCAGGGGAGGTTCAGTCTGGATGTCAGGAGGAAGCTGTTGGCAGAGAGAGTGATTGGCATTGGAATGGGCTGCCCAGGGAGGTGGTGGAATTACAGTCCCTGGAGGGGAAGCCAAGCCTGGCTGGGGCACTTAGTGCCATGGTCTGGTTGATTGGCTGGGGCTGGGTGCTAGGTTGGTCAGGATGAGCTATGGAGGTGTCTTCCAACCTGCTTGATTCTGTGATTCTGATATGCTTGGTACAGCAGTCTCAAGGCTGTCAGCTTTAACATACCTCAGTGTGGCTTGTTGACGTCTTCTCCTTGAATACCCTCTGGAAGGCTTGATGGGGAATGACTTTTGCATCTTAGCAGTGCTCACCTGGTTGGTTCTCTGATTCTATGGTTGTTAGTTAAACCAGGCTCTGCCAGTAGGAGAAATCTTCAGGAAGGAAAGAAAGTATTGCTGCATCTCTGTATCCCTGCCTTTGGCCACCACAACCCCATGCAGAGATACAGGCTGGGGTCGGAGTGGCTGAGAGCAGCCAGACAGAGAGGGATCTGGGGGTGCTGATTGATACCTGCCTGAACATGAGCCAGCAGTGTGCCCAGGTGGCCAAGAGAGCCAGTGGCATCCTGGCCTGCATCAGGAATGGTGTGGTCAGCAGGAGCAGGGAGGTCATTCTGCCCCTGTACTCTGCACTGGTTAGACCTCACCTGGAGTGCTGTGTTCAGTTCTGGGCCCCCCAGTTTAGGAGGGACATTGAGATGCTTGAGCGTGTCCAGAGAAGGGCAACGAGGCTGGGGAGAGGCCTTGAGCACAGCCCTACGAGGAGAGGCTGAGGGAGCTGGGATTGGTTAGCCTGGAGAAGAGGAGGCTCAGGGCAGACCTTATTGCTGTCTGCAACTACCTGAGGGGAGACTGTGGCCAGGAGGAGGTTGCTCTCTTCTCTCAGGTAGCCAGCACCAGAACAAGAGGACACAGCCTCAGGCTGTGCCAGGGGAGATTTAGGCTGGAGGTGAGGAGAAAGTTCTTCCCTGAGAGAGTCATTGGACACTGGAATGGGCTGCCCGGGGAGGTGGTGGAGTCGCCCTCCCTGGAGCTGTTCAAGGCAGGACTGGACGTGGCACTTGGTGCCATGGTCTGGCCTTGAGCTCTGTGGTAAAGGCTTGGACTTGATGGTCTGTGAGGTCTCTTCCAACCCTGATGATACTGTGATACTGTGATACTTTGCTGTCTGTTTTGTATATTCCACGTGAAACAATGAACATGCAAATTTGCTTGTTCCTAAGCCTGCTGAGTGGATTTAGCAGTAACATGACACCAACATTACAGACTTTAAACCTGTAATGAGCGACTTCACGGCGCAATAAGGCTGTGAATTAATGACTTGTTCTTGCTTTTAATTTCTGCAGTCAGGGTAGCTGAGAGCAACTTCTACAAATTACTGATATCTTGTCAGCCTGTCAGGGCTTGCCTACATGGGAAATTAGTTCTCAGCAAAACCATGTGATAATTTACTGGAAACTGGCTGCAGTGAGCTGATGTTCAATATCTTTATTGATGATCTGGACGAGGGGATTGAGCCCAGCATCAGTAAGTTTGCAGATGACACCAAGCTGGGAGCAGGTGTTGATCTGTTGGAAGGTAGGAGAGCCCTGCAGAGGGACCTGGACAGGCTGGATGGGTGGGCAGAGGCCAATGGGATGAGATTGAAGAAGGCCAAATGCAGGGTTCTGCACTTTGGCCACAGCAAGCCCAAGCAGTGCTATAGGCTGGGGACTGAGTGGCTGAGAGCAGCCAGGAGGAAAGGGACCTGGGGGTACTGATAGAGAATAAGCTGAAGATGAGCCAGCAGTGTGCCCAGGTGGCCAAGAGAGCCAATGGCATCCTGGCCTGCATCAGGAACAGTGTGGCCAGTAGGACAAGGGAGGTTATTCTGCCCCTGTACTCAGCACTGGTCAGACCACACCTTGAGTGCTGTGTCCAGTTCTGGGCCCCTCAATTCAAGAAAGATGTTGAGGTGCTGGAACATGTCCAGAGAAGGGCAACAAAGCTGGTGAGGGGCCTGGAGCACAAATCCTATGAGAAGAGGCTGAGGGAGCTGGGGGTGTTTAGCCTGCAGAAGAGGAGGCTCAGGGGTGATCTTATTACTGTCTACAACTACCTGAAGGGACATTGTAGCCAGGTGGGGGGTGGCCTCTTCTGCCAGGCAACCAGCAATAGAACAAGGGGACACAGTCTCAAGTTGTGCCAGGGTAGGTCTAGGCTGGATGTTAGGAAGAAGTTCTTCCCAGAGAGAGTGATTGGCATTGGAATGGGCTGCCCAGGGAGGTGGTGGAGGCACCGTCCCTGGGGGTCTTCAAGAAAAGACTGGATGAGGCACTTAGTGCCATGGTCTGGTTGGTTGGCTAGGGCTGGGTGCTAGGTTGGACTGGATGAGCTTGGAGGTCTCTTCCAACCTACTTGATTCTATGATTCTATGATTCTGTAAGTGCAGAGAGACAGAGTGGCTGGAGAGCAGCCAGGCAGAGAAGGACCTTGAGGTACTCGTGGTTGACAGCTAAACAGCAGCTATCAGTGTGCCCAAGTGGCCAAGAAGACCAATAGCATCTTGGCCTGGATCAAGAATAGTGTGGCCAGAAGGACCAGGGAAGTCCTTCTGCACTGTATCATAGAATCACAGAATCAAGCAGGTTGGAAGAGACCTCCAAGCTCATCCAGTCTAACCTAGCACCCAGCCCTATCCAGTCAACTAGACCATGGCACTAAGTTGCACTGGTGAGTACACACCTTGAGTGAAGTGTCCAATTCTGGGCTCCTCAATTGAAGAGAGATGTTGAGGTGCTGGAAGATGTCCAGAGCAGGGCAGCAAGGCTTGGGAGGGGCCTGGAGCACAGCCCTGCCTGTGTGGAGAGGCTGAGGGAGCTGGGGGTGTGCAGCCTGCAGCAGAGGAGGCTCAGGGCAGAGCTCATTGCTGTCTGCAGCTCCCTGAAGGGAGGCTGTAGCCAGGTGGGGTTGGACACTTAGTGCCATGGTCTGGTTGATTGTCTAAGGCTGTGTGCTAGGTTGGGCCGAATGAGCTTGGAGGTCTCTTCCAACCTGCTTAATTCTATGGTTCTATAAAACAGATGATGAGTTCCTCTTTAGTGTCAAGACAGGATAGATAGATGGGGTCTTCAAGAAAAGCCTGGCTGGGGCACTTAGTGCCATGGTCTGGTTGATTGGCTAGGGCTGGGTGCTAGGTTGGACTGGATGAGCTTGGAGGTCTCTTCCAACCTGCTTGATTCTATGATTCTATGATTCTATAAGTAGGTAGGTAGGTAGGTAGGTAGGTAGGTAGGTAGGTAGGTAGGTAGGTTGATCAATCAATCCAACCTGGTTGATTCTATGGTTCTAACCCTGGTTGATTCTACAATTCTAACACACCTACTTTCAGGCTGAATTCTTCTGTGAAGCCCTCAGGTTTAGATGTCATTTAAAAGCCATTTGACTCCACCCAGTAGAGTCCTGAATGTTTTCATTCTTTATCTCCTCAATTGAAAGCCCACAGTGCTTCTGCCTCTGCTGATTTAAAGCCATAACACAATGAAGGAGAAAGTTCCTCACTGCCTTGGAAATCACTGATCAGCTGAGTGTTCCCTGGGCTGTGCTAGCACAGCCATTCCCTTGGTTTTGGCACTCAGATTTGGTGGTAATTATCTTCCAGCTGCACAGTTCATGAGTGAATTTCTTTACTTTTGCTACATTAGTTTTTTCTCCAGTGTACTTTTATCTGTTCAGACTTTTTTCCCCCCACTCCCTCCTCTGTATCCATTATTTATTGTTATAAAGCAGCCTAGTTAGAAACAGATTAATTAAATTCTCTGGTTCTTCTAACAAATTCAAAGTTTTATAGGGGGAAGAAGCAGCACATAGCAGTAAGGATGAGGAGCAGAGCAGGAGAGTTGAAATTAAACTCTGAGTACATTGTTCCTCAGTGTCTAATCTGCTAAATCTTTAATGCTTTCCCAGACAGCTTGGTTAAAACTTAATGCATTAAAAAGCAGAGTCCTCCAGAAATGTGCAATTAGAGACTGATAGTCTTAGTATTCTTAAGTTAATTTCTTGCAGCTGCTCCCTTCCAAGCTCCATTTTGCAACTGGGGCAAAATCTAGGATCAAAATGCAAAGCTCAATAACTGATAGATTTGCAATTTGCAGCAACAATTGATGGGAAAAGAGGCATTTAAACAGACTTCTGCTGCTGTTAAATACTACCTAAATGGTGATTAAATCCATCACAAGTTCACAGTTCCCAATTCCCTCTCACAATTAAACCTTTTGAGGCTCACTTTCTGCTGTGAGCACAGATGAAAGAATCCAAAGAAGAAGAGAAGTGTCTTGGCTTTGTTTCTTAGAGAAATGATTGCTTCAGTTGCAGCAGGACTCACAGAATTCTTTTGCTTGGAAAAGGCTTTTAAGATCAAGTCCAACCATCAGCCCTTTTGCTTGGAAAAGGCTTTTAAGATCAAGCCCAACCATCAGCCCTTTTGCTTGGAAAAGGCTTTTAAGATCAAGTCCAACCATCAGCCCTTTTGCTTGGAAAAGGTTTTTAAGATCAAGTCCAACCATCAGCCCTTTTGCTTGGAAAAGGCTTTTAAGATCAAGTCCAACCATCAGCCCTTTTGCTTGGAAAAGGCTTTTAAGATCAAGTCCAACCATCAGCCCTTTTGCTTGGAAAAGGTTTTTAAGACCAAGTCCAACCATCAGCCCTTTTGCTTGGAAAAGGTTTTTAAGACCAAGTCCAACCATCAGCCCTTTTGCTTGGAAAAGACTTTTAAGATCAAGTCCAACCATCAGCCCAACAACACCATGGCCACTAAACCACGTCCCAAAGTGCCATGTCCACACATTTCTTGACCACCTCCAGGGATGGAGACTCCACCACCTCCCTGGGCAGCCTGTTCCAGTCCCTGAATATTCTTGCAGCAAAGAAATTTTTCCTCATCTCCAATCTAAACTTCCCCTGATGCAACTTGAGGCCATTTCCTCTTGTCCTATCACCCACCTCACTCCAGCCTCCCTTCAGGGAGTTGTAGAGAGCAAGGAGGTCCATCCTCCTCTTCTCCAAGCTGAACACAATAATTCCACAACTTTAATAGTACTGCTTGAACTCAAATCCAGTTATATGATAGCAGACTTTACTTTTTTAATGGCTAAGTCTGCTTTACTTTGAGATTTGACTGTGGAAGCTTATTTTAGGAGTCTCAACTAATTAGATAATAGTGACAATGGATGCTGATGGCAGTAACAAGTCTCCTTAAGTGTTACAAGACAACAGGATGACTCTTATGCCAGTGTAGAATGTGAGGTTTTGTGTTTTGAAACCCATAATTCTTGTCAAAAGCCTAACAGGCTCCAAGAAGACCTAACAGCAGTCTTCCAGGACCTGAAAGGGGCTTACAGGAAGCTGCAGAGGGACTGTTTCCAAAGGTCTGCAGTGATAGGAAGAGGGGCAATGGTTTGCAATTGGAGAAAAGGTGATCTGGATTGGATGCTAGGAACAAACTCTACACCAGAAGGGTGCTGGAACACTGCAAAAGGTTGCCCAGGGAGGTGGTTGAGATCTCATTCCTGGAGATACTCAAAGTGAGACTGGACAAGGCTCTGAGCAAAATAATGCAGGGGGTTTGGACTGGGTGATCTTTGGAAGTCACAGGATCACAGGGTTACAGAATGTCAGGGGCTGGAATCACAGAATCATAGAATCAGGCAAGTTGGAAGAGCTCATCCAGACCAACCTAGCACCCAGCCCTATCCAATCAACCAGACCATGGCACTGAGTGCCTCATCCAGCCTTTGCTTCAACACCTCCAGGGACAGTGACTCCACCACCTCCCTGGGCAGCCCATTCCAATGCCAATCACTCTCTCTGCCAACAACTTCCTCCTAACATCCAGCCTAGACCTGCCCTGGCACAACTTGAGGCTGTGTCCCCTTGTTCTGTTGCTGCTTGCCTGGCAGAAGAGCCCAACCCCACCTGGCTACACCTTTCCTTTAGGTAGTTGTAGACAGCAATGAAGGGACCTGCAGAGCTCATCCATTCCAACCCCTCTGCCATGGCTCATCCAGTCCAGCCCCTCTATACCAGAGGACACAGGAGCACATTCAGGTGGGTTTTGGATATATCTAGAGTGGTTCCTTTGAACCCAAACCATTCTCTGATGTTATTTCAACTACTATTACAACTACTCCAAGTAGTATCTGTATTCAGGAGGGCTTAACATGTCTTGATGAGACTCTTGCTAAATGTGCAGGTCGGATGCTTGCTATCAAAAGTCTGCTTGCTCCTTTAAGTAGCTGATCAATGTGGCATGACTGAACTCTCTAAGAACACAGAGGGCAATGACTTGGAAATAAATTACTTTACAAAACCAAATTGGAGACAGCTTCACTGAGCTGAGAAGATTTCAGTGGGTGAATTTCAAGGCATGCACAGAATCATACAAACACAGAACATTGTGGGTTGGAAGGCAGCTCTAGAGATCATCCAGTCCAGCCTCCCTGCAGTAAGCAGGGACACAGAGTCATAGAATCACCCAGGTTGGAAGAGACCTCTAAAAGGCATCCCCAACTAGATCAGGTTATAGAATGAGTCAGGGTTGGAAAGGACCACAAGGACCAGGCAGTTCCAAGCCCCTGCCATGCCCAGGGACACCTCACACTAGATCATGTTGGCCACAGCCTCATCCAGCCTGGCCTTAAACACCTCCAGGCATGAGGCTTCCACCACTTCCCTGGGGCAACCCCTTCCAGGCTCTCACCACTCTCATGCTGAACAACTACTTCCTAACATCCACTCTGATTCTCCCCATCTCCAGCTTTGCTCCATTCCCCCCACTCCTATCCCTACCTGACAGCCTAAAAAGTCCCTCCCCAGCTTTTTTGTAGCCCACTTCAGATCCTGGAAGGCCACAAGAAGGCCACCTGGGAGCCTCCTCCTCTCCAGACTGCACAGCCCCAACTCCCTCAGTCTCTCCTCACAGCAGAGCAGCTCCAAAACTCTGCTCATCCTCGTGGCCTTTCTCTGGACACCTTCCAGCCATCTTGTTCCAGGGGCTTGCTCCTTCCTTCCTTCCTTCCTTCCTTCCTTCCTTCCTTCCTTCCTTCCTTCCTGCCTTCCTGCCTTCCTGCCTTCCTGCCTTCCTGCCTTCCTCCCTTCCCTCCTTCCCTCCTTCCCTCCTTCCTTCATTTCTTGCCTTCTTGCCTTCTTTCCTGCCTTCCTGACTTCTTATTCTCCTTATCTCTTTCTTTCCTTCTTCCTTTCTTTCCTTCTTTCCCTCTCTTTTTCTCTCTCTTTCTTTCCTTCCCTCTTTCTCTCCTTCTCTCTCTCTTTCCCTTCCTTACTTTCTCCCTCTCTCCCTTCCTTCCTCCCTCCCTTCTTCCCTTCCTTCCTTCTTTCCTTTTCCTTCTCCTTCTCCTTCCTTCCTCATCCTTCACCTTCATTCCCCTTCCTTCCTCCCTCCCTCCCTCCCTCCCTCTCTTCCTCTCTTTCTCTCTTCTTCTCCTTTTTCCTGCAGGTTGCTCACCCACACATCAATGGGGAGCAGCTTTCTGTCCATTTGGTAACAGTTTTTTGGAAGGATGGATTTTTTCTTTTCCATTTGAAAAAGTTTTTCTCTCCTCTTGCTGCCTTCCCATATCTGTGGGTTGCATTTTATGCTCTCAATACAATATGCTCAATTTCCACCTTAAAGCAGAGCTACAATCAGCCACTCTACCAGTTCTTATTATTACTTTTGGTTGTTTTTTTTTTTTCCTGAACTAAAATAAGAAATTTGGAGTTTAGTTTGAATTTTCTATGAGAAAAAAAAAAAGAAAAAAAAAAAAAAAGAAAAAAAAGAAATTAAAATAAATATTTTAAGGATCCTTTTCAAATTGGAGTTTTCCTTCTCTGTGCCATTATCTACCTGAAGGGAGGCTGTAGCCAGGTGGGGTTGGGCTCTTCTCCCAGGCAACCAGCAACAGAACAAGGGGACACAGTCTCAAGCTGTGCCAGGGCAGGTCTAGGCTGGATGTTAGGAGGAAGTTGTTGTCAGAGAGAGTGATTGGCATTGGAATGGGCTGCCCAGGGAGGTGGTGGAGTCACCGTGCCTGGAGATGTTGAAGCCAAACCTGGCTGAGGCACTTAGTGCTATGGTCTGGTTAGTTGGCCAGGGCTGGGTGCTAGATTGGACTGGCTGAGCTTGGAAGTCTCTTCCAACCTGCTTGATTCTGTGATTTGAAGTCTGTCAATCCATTATGGCCAACCACTGCCAGCAGAAAATCTCTTTTGATGCCTGCTGTGAAAGCTTTGAGCGGATCTCTAAGCTCCTGACATGAAATGTCCTCTTTGATTGCATCACATCAGGTTAAGCTGCATTATATTCAGCAAGAAGCAAAGAAGCCAGGCTGCTTGTGATACACTATCAAGTGAGAGCTACACATAAGTGGTTTTTCCACCTCTGCCTAAGTTAGATTTTTACCAGATGAGTGGTGCTGCTGTAGTGACTTAAGGAATCATCTGTCTGGATCCTTTTGTGAGTGACTGCCTGCCCAAGTCTGTACATTCATGTGGCCTTTCAATATCTGAAGGGGGCCTACAAAAAAGCTGGAGAGGGACTTTTTAGGCTATCAGGTAGTGACAGGACTAGGGAGAATGGAGCAAAGCTGGAGGTGGGGAGATTCAGCCTGGAGGTGAGGAGGAAGTTGTTCATCATGAGAGTGGTGAGAGGCTGGAATGGGTTGCCCAGGGAGGTGGTTGAGGCCCCATGGCTGGAGGTGTTTAAGGCCAGGGTGGATGAGGCTGTGGGCAGCCTGATCTAGGGTAGGGTGTCCCTGGGCATGGCTGGGGGGTTGGAAGTGGCTGATCCTTGTGGTCCCTTCCAAACCTGACTGATTCTGTGATTCTTTGGAATGGGCTGCCCAGGGAGGTGGTGGAGGCACCGTCCCTGGGGGTCTTCAAGAAAAGCCTGGATGAGGCACTTAGTGCCATGGTCTAGTTGATTGGTTAGGGCTGGGTGCTAGGTTGGGCTGGATGATCTTGGAGGTCTCTTCCAACCTGGTTGAGTCTATGATCTATGATTCTCCAGTGCATGCTGCACATTCAATAGAGTCCTGCTTCCCCTGGTCACTCACTTGGCATGACAAGATCACTGAGACACATCTGAGTCTAGATAAAACACCTCTGAATCACAGAGGTGCACACATCTTTTACTAAGACATCTCCTCTACAGGTATAAAAGATTACAACTGTAACTGTTCAGCCTGCAGCAGAGGAGGCTCAGGGCAGACCTCACTGCTGTCTACAACTACTGGTAGAGAGGCTGTAGCCAGGTGGGGTTGGGCTCTTCTGTCAGGCAAGTAGGACAGAACAAGGGGACAAAGACTCGAGTTGTGCCAGGGCAGGTTCAGGCTGGATGTTAGGAAGAAATTCTTCACAGCAAGAGTGATTGACATTAGAATGGGCTGGCCAGGGAGGTGGTGGAGTCCCTATCCCTGGAGGTGTTTAAGAGCAATTGTATGAGTACTTAGTGCCATGAATGAGTTAATTAGAAGGTATTAGGTGATAGGTTGGACTCAATGCAGTGGAGGCCACCAAGATGCTGAGGACAGGCTGAGAGAGCTGGGGCTGTGCAGCCTGGAGAAGAGAAGGCTTCCAGGAGACCTTCAGTAGCCTTTCAGGATGTGAAGGGGGCTGCAGGAGGTCTGTGGAGGGACTATTGATAAGATCTTGTAATGGCAGATGAGGAGGAATGGGTTTAAAGTGGCAGAGAGGAGACTGAAAGTGGCTGTTAGGCAGAAGTTGTTTGCAGTGAGGGTGGTGAGACACTGGCACCGGGGAGGTGTTCAAGGACAGGTTGTGTGTGACCTTGAATGACCTGTTCTAGTAGGAGGTGACCCTGCCAATGGCAGGGGGCTTGGAACTGCCTGAGCTTTGAGGTCTCTTCCAACCTAAACCATTCTATGATTCTATGATGATCTCAAAGGCCTTTTCCAACCTGATTATTTCTGTAATGCTGTGACATCTTCTTGGCAGCTTCTGCCTTTGATATGGCTCAATAACATCAGCCTATTCTATGCTCTGAAGAAGGCTTCTTGCTCTTTACAGGGTATTATCTGATTGAAGAAGCTACCAAGATTTTATACAATAATCTATTTAGACTCCATTGGATTGAGTAAATAAAGAGAACTTTACTGTCTAATAAAATTTATAAAGCTCCTTTTAAAAGCTTTCTCCACAAGCTTAGGAAGAGGAGAAGCCTTTAAGCTCATTTCTCTTCTGCCCTCTTCTGGTGCTCCAATGAGAGGAAGGAGAAAAGGATATTTGACTGGGGTGGTTTATGGTATTTGATCATCTGTTTAATCTTGATACTTCCTTCTAAGATCTCTATCTGCAAGACTTGTTGGGGTTTGGGTGGTTTGGTTCTTTTGCTTCCATTTTGCAACTGAATTTTGAAGGGAATCATAGAATAATAGAATCAGAGAATCATAAAATCACAGAATCAAGCAGGTTGGAAGAGGCCTCCAAGATCATGCAGTCCAACCTAGCACCCAGCCCTAACCAACCAACCAGACCATGGCACTAAGTGCCCCAGCCAGGCTTGGCTTCAACACCTCCAGGAATGGAGACTCCACCACCTCCCTGGGCAGCTCATTCCAATGCCAATCACTCTCTCTGCCAACAACTTCCTCCTAACATCCAGCCTGGACCTCCCCTGCCACAACTTGAGACCTGTATCTCCTTGTTCTATTGCTGCTTGTCTGGCAGCAGAGCCCAGCCCCACCTGGCTACAGCCTCCCTTCAGGTAGCTGCAGACAGCAATGAGCTCTGCCCTGAGCCTCCTCTGCTGCAGGCTGCACACCCCCAGCTCCCTCAGAGAGAAAACGATTTGTAGGGGTAACAAAAGGTGGATGCTCAGAGGACTGGAGCAGCTCTGCTATAAGGACAACCTATATTTCTGATGATGCAACAGCTAAAAGTTCTATCAGACCCATAAAATCATATAATAGAATCACAGAATCAGTCAGGGTTGGAAGGGACCACAAGGATCATCCAGTTCCAACCCCCCTGCCATGGGCAGGGACACCCTACCCTAGATAGGGCTGGTGTCAGAATTCCCTTTGGAATGTATTAGAAAGCTCTGCATGCTAAAATCTGTTGTGAAAGAATCTTAAGCACCTCTTTGTTGTTCTTGGTTGATAACTTGCCATGACTGCTTGGTGCTTTACTGTTTATTTTGAAAGACAGGAAGAATTTGCCACCTCAGTCACTTCTCTCAAGTGTTTTCCTAAGTCTTCTGTAGAAAGAAGTCTAAGTTACAGAAAGATCAATGAAATGTTAAAAGAGTCAAGGTTATGGTTTTGGGCAGAGAAAACAGCAGCCCTAGAATAAGGCACTCAGAGTATTGGAGGAGACTAAGGTCATAGAATCATTGAATCATTGATTGGTTCAGATTGGAAGGGAGATCCAAAGGTCATCCAGTCTAATCCTCCTGCAATCAATAAGAACATCCTCAACCAGATCAGGTTGCCCAGATACTTCTCCAGCCTGATCTTGAATATGAGATACTGGAAGGTGTTGAGAGCAGGGCAGCAAGGCTGGGGAGGGGCCTGGAGCACAGCCCTGTGAGGAGAGGCTGAGGGAGCTGGGGGTGTTTGGCCTGCAGAAGAGGAGGCTCAGGGCAGAGCTCATTGCTGTCTGCAGCTGCCTGCAGGGAGGCTGTAGCCAGGTGGGGTTGGGCTCTTCTGCCAGGCATCCAGCAACAGAACAAGGGGACACAGCCTCAAGCCGTGCCAGGGGAGGTCTAGGCTGGAGGTTAGGAGGAAGTTGTTGTCAGAGAGAGTGATTGGCACTGGAATGGGCTGCCCAGGGAGGTGGTGGAGGCATCATCCCTGGAGGTGCTTGAGAAAAAGCCTGGCTGGGGCACTTAGTGCCATGGTCTGGTTGATTGGTTAGGGCTGGGTGTTAGGTTGGACTGGATGATCTTGGAGGTCTCTTCCAACCTTGTTAGTTCTATGATTCCTTCTCCAGGGATGGGACCTCAAACTGTCTTCTGGGCATCCTGATGCAGTGTTTCACTACTCTCATGGTGCAGAACTTGTTCCTATTATCCAATCTAAATCTCTAATTCCAAACCATTGCCTCTAATCCTATCACTTCAGTACTTTGTAAACAGTCCCTCTGCAGCCTTCTTGTTCCCCCTTTCAGGTACTAGAAGGCTGCTATTAGGTCTTCCCAGAGCCTGCTCTTCTCCAGGCTGAACAACCCCAGCTCCCTCAGTCCATCCTTGGTACTAAACCCATCTCTCTAGAGATGAATTTTTAACACCTTTGTCTCTCAAGTTTCTATCAAATGAGTCTGCTAGTCCCTGAGGCAGCTGAAAATATATCACTAGTAGTGTTAAACGTGGTGAAATTATACTTAAACAAAGAAACAAAATACTCTGTCTACACAGGGTTAGGTTACTGTTGTGTGACACCATGGCTTGATCTAGCAGCACTGCACTTGGGTCACAACAACCCCAGGCTGGAAAGCTGCCCAGGAGAGAAGAACTGAGGATGCTGCTTGACAGCTGGTTGAACATGAGCCAGCAGTGTGCTCAGGTGGCCAAGAAGGCCACCAGCATTCTGGCCTGGATCAGGCATAGTGTGACCAGCAGGACCAGGGAAAGGGATCATCCCCTAGGACCCAGCACTGGTGCTTCTGGTAAGGGAGTTGAATTTATGTTACACTCAAAAGCTCTCTGGTGATAGTTTTATGGAGTGATAAAGGTCATTTATGGAGCAAAGCTGGAGGTGGGAAGATTGATGCTGGATGTGAGGAGGAAGTTGTTGAGCATGAGAGTGATGAGAGGCTGGAATGGGTTGCCCAGGGAGGTGGTTGAGGCCCCATGGCTGGAGGTGTTTAAGGCCAGGCTGGCTGAGGCTGTGTGCAGCCTGCTCTAGGGTAGGGTGTCCCTGGGCATGGCAGGGGGTTGGAACTGGCTGCTCCTTGTGGTCCCTTCCAACCCTGCCTGATTCTATGATTCTGTGATTCTGTGAGTCTATGATTCTATGTTTCTATGATTTCATTATTCTATGATTCTATGATTTTATGTTTCTATAATCATGTGATTCTATGATTCTATGCTTCTATGATTCTACTATTTTATGATTCTATGATTCTATGCTTCTATGATTCTATGGTTATCTTATTTTATTATTCCATGACTCTATGATGCTTTTATTCTATGCTTCTATGATGCTATTATTTCTTTATTCTATGATTCTATTATTTTATGATTCTATGCTTCTATGATTCTATGGTTCTATTATTTCATTATTCTATGACTTTATGATGCTTTGATTCGATGCTTCTATGATTCTATTATTTCTTTATTCTATGATTCTATTATTTTATGATTCTATGCTTCTATGATTCTATTATTTCATTATTCTATGATTCTATGTTTCTTTGATTCTCTGCTTCTATGCTTCTATTATTTCATTATTCTATGATTCCAAGATTCTATGATTTACTTTGGTGCTAAGAAGCTGAGCTTCTGTGTCCTTGTTCTTCTAAAGAGGGCAGGGGGGGATATGTGGATGCAGTGGCTGTTGGGCTAACTATAACTTTAACACAGGCCTTACAAATTGAGAGCTGTCTGTGGGTGAACTGCAAAAACTGGGCTAGAGGATAATCCCACATGTAACATTGGGATAATGAAACTCCTCTGACAATTACATCATACATTATCAGGATTAAGCAGATCCATTACTCATCAGTGGTGCCTTGGACAAAACAAAGCTGGGACACTGGGGACTGTCAGCTGAGCAGATGCTCCCAGGGAAGAAAGCAGCCAAGTGCTGTTGATGTAACATGAGCACCAGCCTGCTGGAGAAAGATATTGGGTCAGCTTGCAAAGTGCTCCTGGAGTTTAGAGTCTAGGGAAGGCAGGAATCTGAAGGCACCACATTGCCTAGGCCATATTTGAATACTGATTGCTTGGTGTGGGTCTGATTCTCTGCCATCACTGTGCTTGGCTGAAGCTCTTTTTGCTCTCTGTGTATGGAGAGCTCACAGCTTTGCATTTCTTCTCTTTGACAAAAATTAAAGACAATGATTCACAGAGCACAGAGTGGAAGGAAAAATGAGGAAGGGAGTTAGGAGAAGGGAATAATTTCAGGAGTTCACAGAGTGAAGGCTCCAGTTAAAAATAAGCTCTATAGAAATGTTGTCCTTGGCATATCTGCAGTGGTTTCATAGAATGATAGAATCAAGCAGGTTGGAAGAGACCTCCAAGTTCATCCAGCCCAACCTAGCACCCAGCCTTAGCCAATCAACCACACCATGGCACTAAGTGCCCCAGCCAGGCTTGGCTTCAACACCTCCAGGGATGGGGACTCCACCACCTCCCTGGGCAGCCCATTCCAATGTCAATCACTCTCTCTGCCAACAACTTCCTCCTAACATCCAGCCTAGACCTCCCCCGGCACAACTTGAGACTGTGTCTGTTGCTGGTTGCCTGGCAGAAGAGCACATCACCACCTGACTACAGCCTCCCTTCAGGCAGTTGTAGAGAGCAATGAGGTCTGCCCTGAGCCTCCTCTTCTGCAGGCTGCAGACCCCCAGCTCCCTCAGCCTCTCCTCCAGGGATGGGAACTCCACCACCTGCTTGAGCAGCCCATTCCAATGGCAAATCACTCTCTTATAGATTTGTAGGATGGCTTAGGTTCCAAAGGACCTTAAAGATCATGCAGTTCCAACTGTCTTACCATCAGCAGGGACACTATTCACTTGCCCAGGATGCTCAAGGCCAGGTTGGGTGAGGCCTTGAGTGACCTGTTCTAGCTGGAGGTGTCACCACCTATGTCAGGGGTTTGGAACTGGATGAGCTTTGATCTTCCTTCCAACATAAACCATTCTATGAGTCTATTCCATGCCAACACCTGGCAGCACAGGGATTCAGCCAGATGCAAAAAGGCATCAGCACCATGACCCTGCAAGGAGTCTTTCTGCTTTCTATATCTCAGCTCACTTCTGGCTGTGCTTACAAGACAGAGTTAAGCTCAATTAAAACATCAACTGCAGTGTGTTGCTAGAAACAGTTATTTCATAGAATCATAGAATCAGTCAGGGTTGGAAGGGACCATAAGGACCCAGCCTTTGCTATCAAAAGTCTGCTTGCTCCTTTAAGTAGCTGATCAATGTGGCATGACTGAACTCTCTAAGAACACAGAGGGCAATGACTTGGAAATAAATTACTTTACAAAACCAAATTGGAGACAGCTTCACTGAGCTGAGAAGATTTCAGTGGGTGAATTTCAAGGCATGCACAGAATCATACAAACACAGAACATTGTGGGTTGGAAGGCAGCTCTAGAGATCATCCAGTCCAGCCTCCCTGCAGTAAGCAGGGACACAGAGTCATAGAATCACCCAGGTTGAAAGAGACCTCTAAAAGGCATCCCCAACTAGATCAGGTTATAGAATGAGTTAGGGTTGGAAGGGACCACAAGGACCAGGCAGTTCCAAGCCCCTGCCATGCCCAGGGACACCTCACACTAGATCAGGTTGGCCACAGCCTCATCCAGCCTGGCCTTAAACACCTCCAGGCATGAGGCTTCCACCACCTTCCTGGGGCAACCCCTTCCAGGCTCTCACCACTCTCATGCTCAACAACTTCTTCCTAACATCCACTCTGATTCTCCACATCTCCAGCTTTGCTCCATTCCCCCCACTCCTATCCCTACCTGACAGCCTAAAAAGTCCCTCCCCAGCTTTTTTGTAGCCCACTTCAGATACTGGAAGGCCACAAGAAGGCCACCTGGGAGCCTCCTCTTCTGCTGCCTGCACAGTCCCAACTCTTTCAGTCTGTCCTCACAGCAGAGCAGCTCCAGCCCTGTGCTCATCCTCATGGCCCTTCTCTGGACACCTTCCAGCACATCCATAGCCCTCTTGTCCCAGGGGCTACAGAACTGGACTTTGTTCTTCTCTTCTCTTCTCTTCTCTTCTCTTCTCTTCTCTTCTCTTCTCTTCTCTTCTCTTCTTTTCCTTTTCCTTTTCCTTTTCCTTTTCCTTTTCCTTTTCCTTTTCCTTTTCCTTTTCCCTTTCCCTTTCCCCTTTCCCCTTTCCCCTTTCCCCTTTCCCCTTTCCCCTTTCCCCTTTCCCCTTTCCCCTTTCCCCTTTCCCCTTTCCCCTTTCCCCTTTCCCCTTTCCCCTTTCCCCTTTCCCCTTTCCCCTTTCCCCTTTCCCCTTTCCCCTTTCCCCTTTCCCCTTTCCCCTTTCCCCTTTCCCCTTTCCCCTTTCCCCTTTCCCCTTTCCCCTTTCCCCTTTCCCCTTTCCCCTTTCCCCTTTCCCCTTTCCCCTTTCCCCTTTCCCCTTTCCCCTTTCCCCTTTCCCCTTTCCCCTTTCCCCTTTCCCCTTTCCCCTTTCCCCTTTCCTTTCCTTTCCTTTCCTTTCCTTTCCTTTCCTTTCCTTTCCTTTCCTTTCCTTTCCTTTCCTTTCCTTTCCTTTCCTTTCCTTTCCTTTCCTTTCCTTTCCTTTCTTGCTTTCTCATTTTCTCTCTTTCTCTCTTCCTTTCTCTCTCTCTTTCTTTCTTTCTTTCTTTCTTTCTCTCTCTCTCTCTCACTTTCCCCTTTTTCCTTCCTTCCTTCCTTCCTTCCTTCCTTCCTTCCTTCCTTCCTTCCTTCCTTCCTTCCTTCCTTCCTTCCTTCCTTCCTTCCTTCCTTCCTTCCTTCCCTCCCTCTCTCCTCTCCTAGGAGGTGCTGAAGCTAGAGCTGTGACTGATCTTTGGTGTGCTTTGCAGAAGGCAGCTTTGCTTTCCTTTTGTCTCGAGATACGATCCTGCCTCTCAGTCCCCTGTTCAGAGCAGTGGGATTAAATAGGCTGCTCTTTTCTTCTATTTCACACAGCAACAATCAATAATCTCTTGAATGCATCATCTTGAAAAGCCTTCTGCTAACAACACCCAAAAAAACATGGGAAGAGAAGAAGCCACTGGGTTCTGGTCACAGCTCAGCGACATCTGATCAGGGCAGATAGCAGCTTCTGAAGGGCTGTCGGGCAGCAGCTATCTGAGCTTCCCAAGTCCAACTGTAATCAGCATGCAGCTCCATTCATCTCCCCCTTTTCATCCTCCCCATATGTCATACAGGCATGGTAATGAAGCAGGCAGTCAGTGGTTGTGGCCTGCACGATAGACACAAACAATTCATCATTTTCTGTTTAATTAAAGAACAACAATAACAAGAAAATTATCCCCCCAGCAGCCCAGAGTCTACTGAAGGACTCAAGATTAACATAGACCTAAAAGGCTCTGAGACCCGTGGTGACCTCCACAGATGAGCACCCAGAAACTAAAGCCCAGCCTGCTGTGAAGACAGGCAGAAAGAGTTAGGGTTGTGCAGCCTGGAGAAGAAAAGGGTAGGAAGGAGGAGCCAGGAAACTCCAGGCTGGTCTGTCTCACCTCTGTGCCTGGTCAGATCATAGAGCAGATCCTCCTGGAGACACTACTGAGACAGAAAAATAGTGAAGAGGTGACTTGATACAACCAGCATGGCTTCACCAAGGGCAAATCCTGCCTGGCAAACTTAAGGTCCTCTAAACAGGTCACACCATGAATAGTTGAGAGAAGAGCAACTGATGGCATTTACCTGGGTCTGGCTTTTGGCACTGTCCCACACCACATCCTGGTGTCCAAGCTGGTGACACATGGGTTTGATGGATAAAGAACTGGCTTGATGGCTGCACCCAGAGAGTGGCTGTCAGCGGCTCCATGGCCAAGTGGAGGGCAGTGACAAGCAAAGTCCCTCAGGGATTAGTACAGGGAAGAGTCTTGTTCAACATCTCAGTGGGTGCCATGGACAGAGGCACTGAGTGCAGCCTCAGCAAGTTTGCTGAGCACACCAAGCTGTGTGGTGCAGCAGCCAGGCTGGAGGGCAGGGATCCAGCCAGAGGGAGCTGCACAGGCTGCAGAGGTGGGCACAAGCCAAGCTCAGGAGGTCAAACAAGACCAAGGGCAAGGTCCTGCAGCTGGGTGGAGGCAATGCCAAGCACAAATGCAGGCTGGGCAGTGAGTGGCTGGAAAGCAACCCTGAGGAGAGGGACTTGGGGTGCTGCTGGAGGAGAAGCTCAACAGGAGCCAGCAGTGTGCACTTGCAGCCCAGAAAGCCAAGCAGAGCCTGGGCTGCAGCAGCAGAAGTGTGGCCAGCAGGGCCAGGGAGGGGATTCTCCTCCTCTACTGCTCTGCTCTGCTGAGACCCCACCTGGACTACTGCATCCAGTGCTGGAGCCCCTGGGACAAGAGGGCTGTGGAGATGCTGGAGTGTGTCCAGAGCAGGGCCTGGAGGATGCTGAGAGGGCTGCAGCAGCTCTGCTGTGAGCACAGAGAGAAAGAGTTGGGGCTGTGCAGGCTGGAGCAGAGGAGGCTCCCAGGTGACCTTCTTGTGGCCTTCCAGCATCTGAAGGGGGCTACAAAAAATCTGGGGAGGGACTTTTGAGGCTGTCAGGGAGTGCCAGGACTGGGGGGAATAGAGCAAAGCTGGAGGTGGGGAGATTCAGACTGGACGTGATCAGGAAGTTGTTGAGCAGGAGAGTGGTGAGAGGCTGGAATGGGTTGCCCAGGGAGGTGATTGAGACCAAATCACTGGAGGTGTTTAAGGCCAGGCTGGCTGAGGCTGTGTGCAGCCTGCTCTAGTGTGAGGTGTCCCTGGGCATGTCAGGGGGGTTGGAACTGTCTGATCCTTGTGCTCCCTTCCAGCCCTGACTGATTCTCTGATTAAAGTCTTTTTTTCTCTGAGGTAGGAAGGCTGGGGGGAAAGGGGGATCTCAAAACACCATAAATTCTTTGAGGGTGTTTTTCCCAGTCTAAAAATTTGACTTTTTTCTCTTTAAATGCTGCTTTTGACTTTTCCCCAAGCAGCACTAGAGGCTGGGGCCAGAGTGGCTGAGAGCAGGCAGGCAGAGAGGGAGCTGGGGGTGGTGGGAGCGAGGAGCTGAAGCTGAGGCAGCAGTGCCCAGGTGGGCAGCAGAGCCAATGGCATCCTGGGCAGGCTCAGGAGCAGTGTGGGCAGCAGGACAAGGGAGGTTCTTGTGCCCCTGTGCTCAGCACTGCTCAGGCCACAGCTGGAGTGCTGTGTCCAGTTGTGGGCTCCTGAATTGAAGAGAGATGTTGAGGTGCTGGAAGGTGTTGAGAGCAGGGCAGCAAGGCTGGGGAGGGGCCTGGAGCAGAGCCCTGTGAGGAGAGGCTGAGGGAGCTGGGGGTGTTTGGCCTGCAGCAGAGGAGGCTCAGGGCAGAGCTCATTGCTGCATGCAGCTGCCTGTAGGGAGGCTGTAGCCAGGAGGGGTTGGGCTCTTCTGCCAGGCAGGCAGCAACAGAGCAAGGGGACACAGCCTCAAGCTGTGCCAGGGCAGGTTCAGGCTTGATGTTAGGAGGAAGTTGTTGTCAGAGAGAGTGATTGGCATTGGAATGGGCTGCTCAGGGAGGCGATGGAGTCCTCATCCCTGGAGGTGCTGAAGCCAAACCTGGCTGGGGCACTTAGTGCCATGGTCTGGTTGGTTGGCCAGGGCTGGATGCTAGGTTGGTCTGTCTGAGCTTGGAGGTCTCTTCCAACCTGATTGATTCTATGATTCTATGATTCTATAATTCTGTGATTCTATGAACCATAGAGTCATGGATTCACAGCATCATGGAACCATAGAATCATAGACTCACAGACTGGGCCACTCAGGGCATCATCAAGCCTCACTTTGAATGTCTCCAGAGAAGGTGTCTCAACCACCACCCTGGGCAACCTGTTCCAGTGCTCCACCACCCTCACAGTAAAGATCTTGTTCCTAACTTCATTTGTGGCTGGATGAACTCCCTGAGCAAGGAGGCTGAGGGAAGACCTTCTGTCCTTTTACAGCTCCCTGAAAGGAGGTTGGAGCCAGGTGTGTGTTGTTCTTTCCAGTAACAGACTCCTCTTCCTACAAACAAGTGATAGGACAACAGGGAATGGCCTCAAGCTGCCCCAGGGGAGGTTTAGGTTGGAGGTGAGAAGAAACTAGTTGACTGAAATGATTCTCAAAGCCTGTCACAGGTTGCCCAGGGAGGTGGTTGAATGTCCACTCCTGGAGGTGTTTCAAAGAGATAGAGATGTGATGCTGAGGGACCTGGTTTAGCCCCAGCATTGGTAGGCTTTGATTTGCTGGAGAGAGTCCAAGAGAGAGCTATGAGGATGATGAGGGGTGTGAAGCACTGCCTGATGAGGAGATCTTGAAGGACCTGGAGCTGTTTAGTCTGGAGAAGAGAAGACTGAGAGGGGATTTAATCAATGTCTATAACTATCTGAGGGCTGGGGGTCAGGAGAGGGGCACAGGCTCTGCTCACTGCTCCCTGGGATAGGACAAGGAGCAATGGATGGAAGCTGCAGCACAGGAGGTTCCAGCTCAGCAAGGGGGTTCCAGCTCAATAAGTTCTCCCTCAAGAGGAAACTTCTCGACTGGAAGGGTCTCAGAGCACTGGCACAGGCTGCCCAGAGAGGTTGCAGGATCTCCTTGTCTGGAGCCTTTACAGCCTGTCTGGATGTGTTTCTATGTGCTAGATTGTCTGGTTCTGCTGTGACAGGGGGGGTGGACTCAACGATCTCTTTGGCTGCCTTCCAACCCCTGACATCCTGTGAGCCTCTGATTTTAAAGGGCCTTTCCACCCAAGATGCTTTTGTGATGCCAGAAGTGGTCTGTAATATTCTTGCACACCTTCCCCAATGTGTTGGGGGTGGGGGGGGGAAACCCATGAAGAAATCTCACCCACTTGAAATTAGCTCTCTAATATGTTACTGTTAGGATTACACATCTGATACAAAGCAATAGCAGTGGTAGCCTGCTGGGATTGGAGAGATGTTTCTTACTCATGATCATCTCTCTTTCAGGAAATGTACCCCTGTTGAGCTGGAATAAAACCAAACTCTTTCCCTCCCTGAAGACAGCAGTTGTCAGAGAGGAGAAAAAATCAGCCCTGAATACAGCTTTGCTCAAAGATTGTTTTGGTCCTAGCCCATGCTCTTTCCTGCTCCTCCTACCCTGACTTCCCACAGGATATTCCTGCCTCAGAGGCTGCCTTCAAAATAAATAAATGGGCACCATTGTGAGGCTTCACTTCAAGAACAATTCATGGAACTCAAGGATGCATATTTGTTTAGCAAGCCTCTGCAATACACTTCAGGTGGTTTGGTTCCTGCATATTCCTTCCTTCAGCAGCTGGGACACTCAGGTGGCAGAGGGGTTGCTGCGTGGTGCTCTGCACAGTTGCTTGCACTTATCCCTCTGCCTGGTGGAAGTTAATGCAGTTTATCTGCCTGTGAGCATCGTTCAGGGATCACAGAGTCACAGAAGAGTCACAGGATCACAGAGTACTGCCATCAGTTTTGGGCTCCCCAGTCTAAGAGGGACAGGGATCTGCTGAAGAGGGTCCAAGGGTCCAGGGGAGATCTAGGCTGGATGTTAGGAGGAAGTTGTTGGCAGAGAGAGTGATTGGCACTGGAATGGGCTGCCCAGGGAGGTGGTGGAGTGGCTGTGGCTGGAGGTGTTGAAGCTAAGCCTGGCTGGGGCACTTAGTGCCATGGTCTGGTTGATTGTCTCTGGCTGGGTGCTAGGTTGGACTGGATGAGCTTGGAGGTCTCTTCCAAATGCTTGATTCTATGAAATGATCTTCCTGGGTTTTTTTTTGCAGTGTATTTGTCTCTCCTTTCATACTCCTGTGAGGATGATGAGGGGACTGGAGCACTGCCTGATGAGGAGAGGCTGAGAGATCTGGGGCTGTTTAGTCTGGAGAAGAGAAGACTGAAAGGGGATTTAATCAGTATCTTCCAACCTGGTTGATTCTATGATTCTATAAAATCCCTGAGGGCTGGGGATCAGGAGCTGGGGCCAGGCTCTGCTCACTGCTCCCTGGCATAGGACAAGGAGCAATGGATGGAAGCTGCAGCACAGGAGGTTCCAGCTCAACACAAGGGGCAACTTCTTGACTGGAAGGGTCCCAGAGCACTGGCACAGGCTGCCCAGAGAGGTTGTGGAGTCTCCTTTCCTGGAGCCTTTCAAGTCCTGTCTGGATGTGTTGCTGTGTGCCCTGAGCTAGATTGTCTGGTCCTGCTCTGTCAGGGGGGTTGGACTGGATGATCTCTTTGGGTCCCTTCCAACCCCTAATATCCTGTGAGCCTGTATTATTTTTATCCTTTTTTTTTACTGAATCTTTCTCATCCTTCTGCTGGATTCATGTGCAGGCTTTGTCTTTGTGTTTTATGTACTCAGAGGCCTGTCACAGAATCACAGAATCATAGAAAAGACACTCAGGATCCACCAAGTCCAACCTGTACTTCTTCACAGGATCACTCAGCAGGCTACATCTTGAGTCCAGGCTTTAGTTTAGGCATTCATTCTATGAAGGTCCTGGAGCAAGTCCAGAGAAGGACAACCAAGCTGGGGAAGTGTCTGGACAATAAGTTTGGTGAGGAGCAGCCAAGGGAGCTGAGGTTGTTTAGCCAGGAGTAAAAGATGCTGAGCAAAAGAGAGGACACCCTTAGTTCTGGCACTGTTTCCCCACCAATAATAAGCTGTGACTTAAGTCCTGGATTAACTCAATAACAATTTACTTGAAAGGAAAGCGAAAAAGCTCCCAGGGATGAAATCATCTTGAAGCAATCCTTTTGGGGTGAGACATTCTCTGTGCTTCAGTTACCCACTGCTATCATGGATCATAAAAGGAGTGTGAAAGGAGACAGAAATGCACTGCAAAAAGAATCCAGGAAGATTCATTTCATAGAATCAACCAGGTTGGAGCCAGATCAAGTTAAACCTTGAATGTCTGCAGGGATGAGGCCTCCACCATCTCTCTGGACAAGCTGGTTTGGTATTCCATCACCCTCACAGTAAAGAACTTCTTCCTAATATCCATTCCAAGTCTACCCTGCTCTAGTTTCAAACCATTGCCACTTGTCATGGAATCATAGAATCATAGAAACAAGCAGGTTTGGAAGAGACCTCCAAGCTCATCCAGTCCAATCCTGTCCAATCAACCAGACCATGGCACCAAGTGCCCCAGCCAGGCTTTGACTGAACACCTCCAGGGACAGCAACTCCACCACCTCCCTGGGCAGCCCATTCCAATGCCAATCACTCTCTGTGCTCTGTCCCAGTGCTCCATGCCCTTGTAAGCAGTTCCTCAGACTGGTCACTTTTGGCTTTCACAGTGAATCACCTCCACTTATTCTACACCTTTTAAACTTCCCTGTGAGAGCTTTGCAGTCTGTAAGGTCCCTGCAACATGGTCAGACAAAGGGACTTAGTGTTCCAGTAGAGGCTGCACCACTGCTGAGTGCAGATGCAATCTGACCTCACTGCTGCTGCTTCACCTTCTGTAACTCTACACCCCAGGATCACCTTTTTGACCCCCACCATTGCAATTGCCTCTACCATCAGCAGTTCCTTTGCAAAGGCTGCATCTAAGCTTACTTGCAAGAGAACACCAGGAGCCACCCCAGATCCTGCTTGCTCCCTGGATAACGAGATTGGGTGCTTAGATTTCAGCTAGATGGAGACAGGGATGTGGGAAATGGCTGGTGCACATCCAGATGGCATGCTAATGGGATGGTAGGAGGTGGCAGGGACCAGCACCTCCATCTGGGAATTAAGGAGCACTCCTGGATTGTAGATTCCAGACTGATTAAAAGAAAATACCTTCTTGAGTTTTCCTCTTGGATTGTTTGGTTCTGGCTGTATTTCCTGGCCTGTTTATTACTACTCACAGAAAACCTGAGGTCTGTCCTCCGTGTTATTCACTTTCCTACTGTGTCACCCTTTATCAACAATCAAAGACCTTATTGTAGCCTTTCAGTATCTTAAGGGGGCTGTGAGAAGGTTGGGGAAGGACTTTTTAGGATGTCAGGATAGGACATGGGGAAATGGAACCAAGCTAGAAATGGGGAGATTCAGAGTGGGTGTTTGGAAGAAGTTGTTCAGCATGAGGGTGGTGAGAGCCTGGAAGGGGTTGCCCAGGGAGATGGTGGAAATCTCATGCCTGGAGGTGTTTAAGGCCAGGCTGGATGAGGCTGTGGGCAGCCTGATCTAGTGTGAGGTGTCCCTGGACATGGCTGGGGGGTTGGAAGTGGCTGATCTTTGTGGTCCCTTTCAATTCTGACTGATTCTGTGATTCTTTGATTCTATGATTCTCCAGTGCATGCTGCACACTCAATAGAGTCCTGCTTCCCCTGGTCACTCAGTTTGCATGACAAGATCACTGAGACACATCTGGAGTCTAGATAAAACACCTCTGAATCACAGAGGTGCACACATCTTTTACCAAGGCATCTCCTCTACAGTATAAAAGATGGTAATAACTGGAATTGTTCAGCCTGGAGAAGATAGCTTGATCTAGTGTGAGGTGTCCCTGGCCATGGCAAGGGGCTGGAACTGGCTGATCCTTGTGGCCCCTTCCAATCCTGACTGACTCTATGATTCTAAGCATCAGGAGGATGGAGCCAGGCTCCTCTCAGTGGTGCCCAGCGACAGCACAAGGAGCAATGAACACAAACTGGAACACAGAAGGCTCCACATAAACAAGGAAAAATGAATCATCAAGTGAAGGGTAACAGAGCCCTGGAGCAGGCTGCCCAGAGACATTGTGGAGTTCCTTTCTCTGGAGGCAATCCCAACCCACCTGGATGTGTCCCTGTGCGACCTGCCCTAGGTGATCCTACTTTAGCAGAGTGTTTGGACCAGATGATCCTCAGGGATCCCTTCCAACTCTTACCCTTCTGTGATTCTGTGTTCTCTGGAGGCATTGTTGTACACCTGGCTCAGTTTGCTTTGTTTCTAAGGTATTCACACCCACCCATCACAGGTAAGCTCCATTTTTTTTTCCTTTAAGGATCTATTTGACAGGGGAAATTCAGGAGTACCTTCTACTGCCAACCATTGGAATAAGACTTTTAGCCTGAAAGGGCAAATGGGCAGCAATAACTCTAGATCCACCCTTTACATTCTTCATATCCACAGTGTTTTGCCTCAGCTGATTTTCTGGTTTAGCTTCAGATAACTGCTCAGATTTCTCTGGAGTGTAAATGTGTAACTAAAACCCTGTGTTTTAATGAGAGTTGTGCAGCAAGTCCTGAAGTACAACAGAATGTCAGTTGTAAGTGGCTTGGGTTGGAAGGGACCTTAATGATCACCTAATTCCATCCCACTTCCCATGGGCAGGGACACCTCCTACTAGACCAGGCTGCCCAAGAGCCCAGCCAAGCTGGCTTTCTACCACATCCATTTAAGTGATAAATAAGACTAAAGGATGATTTATTTTTATTCAAAGGAGACTTTCTTGTATAACCTGTGCTAACAAGCAATGTCCCCATCTGACCCAATCTGTAGTGCTATGATCTTTGCCATGTCTTCTATCTACCATTTATTCCACAGCACTCCAGGGGTGGCCTGAGCAGTGCTGAGCACAGGGGCACAAGAACCTCCCTTGTCCTGCTGCCCACACTGCTCCTGAGCCAGCCCAGGATGCCATTGGCTCTGCTGCCCACCTGGGCACTGCTGCCTCAGCTTCAGCTCCTCTCTGCCAGCACCCCCAGCTCCCCCTCTGCCTGCCTGCTCTCAGCCACTCTGGCCCCAGCCTGGAGTGCTGCTTGGGCTTGTTGTGGCCAAAGTGCAGAACCCTGCACTTGGCCTTCTTCAGTCTCATCCCATTGGCCTCTGCCCACCCATCCAGCCTGGCCAGGTCCCTCTGCAGGACTCTCCTACCCTCCAACAGCTCCACACCTGCATCTAGCTTGGTGTCATCTTCAAACTTACTGATGTTGCTCTCAATCCCCTCAATTCAAGAGACCCACTGAGGTGTCCAGAGAAGGGTCACACAGCTCATGAGGGGCCTGGAGCACAGCCCTGTGAGGAGAGGCTGAAGGAGATGGGAGTGTGCAGCCTGCAGAAGAGGAGGCTCAGGGCAGAGCTCATTGCTCTCTACAACTCCCTGAAGGGAGGCTGTAGCCAGGTGGGGTTGGGCTCTTCTCCCAGGCACCCAGGGACAGAACAAGAGGACAAAGCCTCAAGCTGTGCCAGGGGAGATCTAGTCTGGATGTTAGGAGGAGGTTCTTCACAGAGAGAGTGATTGGCAAATAGACATGGCATTTTGGGACGCCACAGAATCATTGAGGTTGGAAAAGTCTTATCAGGTCAACAAGTTCAGCCCTAAGAGTTCAGCCTCCAGGGATGGTGACTCCTCCACCTCCCTGGGCAGCCTATTCCAATACCAATCACTCTCTCTCTGGGAAGAACTTCTTCCTGGTGGCATGAGTTAGCTGACGTGGGGGGTTGGGTTATAGGCTGGGCTTGATGACCTTAGAGGTCTTTTCCCATCTCAATGATTCTGTGATGTCCCAAAGTGCCTACTTTGTTTTTGAACACCTCCAAGGATGGTGATTCCACTAGCATCCTGGGCAGCCTTTTCCAGTACCTGACCCTTCCTTCAGTCAAGAAACATTTCCTGCCCTCCAATCTAAAGCCAATTTATGTGAGTTTGGGCTTTGTTGCTTCATTTTCCTTCCTTTTAATTCAGATGAAATCACTGTGCCCAACAAACCCATTTGCACAACAGGGAAATATGAAAGTCAAATATTTAGTTACAGGCTGGGAAAGTTTCTTAATTATTCCCTGCATATACCCATGAGACTTTTTTTTTTTTTTGGTTGTTGTTGTTGTGGTTTAGAAGATATTTGAATTAAAAGTCCCTTTTAAAGGTATTTAACAAAACCTCCATACATTCTTCCTCTAGGGATTGCTGATTTTTATTAGCTGAAGCATGTCGTGGAGGCAGTTTATGAGAGAAGTCAGTGCTTGGGTACTTTTTTATTCCCTTTGTGATCCTGGCATTGGTAATCATCATTAAAGTACTGCTCAGCTTAATGGCTTTGCAGTAAAAAAATAACAATGCAACAGAGCAAGGGGGGAAGTGATTTATTGGAGCCACAATACAAATAAAGCAACCCAAGAGAAGAGATCATAGAATCCTAGAATCAGACAGGGTTGGAAGGGAGCACAAGGAGCAGCCAGTTCCAACCCCCCTGCCATGCCCAGGGACACCCTACCCTTGAGCAGGCTGCACACAGCCTCAGCCAGCCTGGCCTTAAACACCTCCAGCCATGGGGCCTCAACCACCTCCCTGGGCAACCCATTCCAGCCTCTCACCACTCTCATGCTCTACAACTTCCTCCTCACCTACACTCTGACTCTCCTCACCTCCAACTTTGCTTCATTCCCCCCAGTCCTGGCACTCCATGACAGACTAAAAAGTCCCTCCCCAGCTTTTTTGGAGCCCCCTTCAGATGCTGGAAGGCCACAGGAAGGTCACCTGGGAGCCTCCTCTGCTCCAGCCTGCACAGCCCCAACTCTTTCACTCTGTGCTCACAGCAGAGCTGCTGCAGCCCTCTCAGCATCCTCGGGGCCCTGCTCTGGACACTCTCCAGCATCTCCACATCCCTCTTGTCCCAGGGGCTCCAGCACTGGATGCAGGATTCCAGGTGGGGTCTCAGCAGAGCAGAGCACAGCAGAGCAGAGCAGAGCAGAGCAGAGCAGAGCAGAGCAGAGCAGAGGAGGAGAATCTCCTCCCTGGCCCTGCTGGCCACACTGCTGCTGCAGCCCAGGCTCTGCTTGGCTTTCTGGGCTGCAAGTGCACACTGCTGGCTCCTGTTGAGCTTCTCCTCCAGCAGCACCCCCAGGACCTTCTCCTCAGGGCTGCTCTCCAGCCACTCACTGCCCAGCCTGGATTTGTGCTTGGCATTGCCTCAACCCAGCTGCAGGACCTTGCAGTTGTGTGCTTGCCAAGTTTGATGTTTCACTAAAAGCTGAGTCTATCCTAGTAAATAAAGTGAGCCAGAGGCTGTTCTCTGTCCCCGAGGGCAAATGATGTGGCACAACCCATATTTAGACAGCTAAAGTCTCTTAACTCTCAAAACAAGGTAACTACATCCAAGCCGCCCACTGAGAGCAATTCTTAGAGCACTCCATCCCCAAATCATGCTCTGGGAGTGTTTGGGATGATGTTAATTGGTTTACATCCAAAAGCCTGCTAGGAATTGTGCTAATGGGAGGGTGGATGCTTCTCTGTCCTTGCACAGACTCTGTTGCTTATTAGTGTGGTCACTGAAAACTGATCTCACACACAGAGCACAGCCACCAAGGGCTGTGGTTCTTGGGTTGTGGTTGTAGATCCAGGTTAAAAAGTAGGATTTTTAATTCAGAATTAAAGAAAAAGGGGGGAAAAAAAAAACACAGCCAACCAACCAGAACCAGACAGGTAACAAATAACAACAGCACAGTAATAGAATCAGAGAATGGCTTAAGTTGGAAGGGACCTCAAAGCTCAGGCAGTTCCAGTTCTCAGGCAGGGACACCTCACACTAGAACAGGTTGCTCAAGGACTCATCCATGCTGGTCTTGAACACCTCCAGGGAAGGAGCAGCCACAGCCTCCCTGGTTGTCCCTGGTCCTGAACACCTCCAGGGAGGTTGTGGAGCACAGAAGCACCGAACGTGATCTTTGATCACGTTCGGTGCTTCTGTGCTCCACAACCTTCCTGGGTAACCTGTGCCAGTGTCTCACCATCCTCAATCTGTGCCAGTGTCTCACCACCCTCAACCTGTGCCAGTGTCTCACCACCCTCAATCTGTGCCAGTGTCTCACCATCCTCAACCTGTGCCAGTGTCTCACCACCCTCAATCTGTGCCAGTGTCTCACCATCCTCAACCTGTGCCAGTGTCTCACCACCCTCAACCTGTGCCAGTGTCTCACCATCCTCAATCTGTGCCAGTGTCTCACCACCCTCAACCTGTGCCAGTGTCTCACCACCCTCAATCTGTGCCAGTGTCTCACCACCCTCAACCTGTGCCAGTGTCTCACCACCCTCAATCTGTGCCAGTGTCTCACCATCCTCAACCTGTGCCAGTGTCTCACCACCCTCAACCTGTGCCAGTGTCTCACCACCCTCACTGCAAACAACTTCTGCCTAACAGCCACTTTCAATCTCCCCTCGGACACTTCAAACCCATTCCTCCTCGTCCTGCCATTACAAGACCTTGTCAATAATCCCTCCTCAGTCCTCCTCCCTTCACATCCTGCAAGGCCACTCCAAGGTCTCCTGGAAGCCTTCTCCTCTCCAGGTTGCACAGCCCCAACTCTCTCAGCCTCTCCTCACAGCACAGCTGCTGCAGCCCTCTCAGCATCTTGGTGGCCTCCTCTGCACTGGCTCCAACACTTCCATGTGCTGCTTGTGCTGGGGGCTGCAGAAGTGCACCCAGGAGTGCAGGTGGGGTGTGAGGAGAGCAGAGCCAAGGGGCAGAATCCCCTCCCTTGCCCTGCTGCCCACACTGCTCTTGCTGCAGCCCTTTGGGAGAAGAGCCCAACGCTCATCTCACTACAACCTCCTTTCAGGAGCTTAAGAGAGCAAGAAGGCTAAAAGATTTTACTACCTCCCTCCAACTTTATTAAAGAGAATTTTCAGTGTTTTCTTGGGACTGGGCTCTTAAAGTGCAGAGAGTAAAACAAAATGTGCTGAGTAGGAAAGATAAAGGCAGGAAGGTAATAAGAAAAAAGAAAACAACAAAAAAAAAGAGGACCATTTATTTTAAAACCACCAAACTATAAATGGGAACAAGGAATAAAAAGGAGAAGCAATTAAAAACGCTGGAGGAGGCAGGCAGCCAAAACAGCTGTCTGAAATTGGAGCCTCCTCGGTAGTCCTCAGCAAGAATGCTTTGTGCTTGTGGCTTGCTCTGAGTTTTCTAGGGCTAGAGCAGCTTCTGCAGGCAAAAGCAGCCAAAGCCTGAAGGATGTGTTTGTTGTTTTTATTTGTTACTGTCTTGTAGAGATAAATCAACCCAAAAAATCCAGGAGTTTCATTTCCTTTATAGATGAGGAAGGACAAACTGATGCTGCTGCAGAGAATCCAATGGACTGAGGCATTGCTCCTTATAAAGATGTCAATTCTGTGTCATTGTATTTTGTCATATTCTTGTTAATTTTTATTTTATTTTATTTTATTTTGCTTTTGATTATTTATTTTATTTTATTTTAATTCTTATTTCATTGTCTTTAATTATTTTATTTGATTGCTTTTATTTCATTTATTTTATTTTAGTCCCTTTATTCAATTAAATTATTTAATTTTATTTTTTATTTAACTTATTTTTATTTTATTTTATTTTTTCTAATTTAATTGTTATTAATTATTTTATTTTATTGCTTTTATTTCATTTATTTTTATTTTATTTCCTTTATTCAATTAAATTATTTAATTTTATTTTTTATTTCATTTATTTTTATTTCATTTTATTTTTATTCTTATTTCATTATCTTGAATTATTTTATTTCATTGCTTTTATTTCATTTATTTTTATTTTATTTTATTTCCTTTATTTTATTTAAGTATTTTATTTGATTTATAAATTTTATTTTTATTTTGTTTTATTGCTTTTACTTAATTCTATTTTTTCTTTTATTTATTTCATTTATTTTTAGTTTCATTTATTTCCATTTAATGCCTGTATGTTAATTTTATTTTATTTTATTTCTTAATTTAATTAATTTTTATTTTATTTTATTGTCTTTCATTTCCTTTAATTTATTTAATTATTTAATTATTTTTTTATTTACTTTAATTTTATTGGTTTTATTTAATTATAATTTTTATTGTATTTCATTTATTTTTCTTTTCTTTTATTTTCTTTTATTTCCATAATCTCATTTTAATTTAATTTTAATTTATTTTTTAATTTTCATTAATTTTTATTTTATTTTTATTTCCTTTATTGTATTTAATTATTTTATTTTATTATTTATTTCATTTATTTTTCTTTTCTTTTCTTTTCATTTATTTCCTTTCTTTTAATTTAACTCAATATAATTTTAAAATGTGTTTAATTTCTTTTTATTCCATTTAAAAAAATTATTTTCATTTTATTTCATTCCTTTTTATTTTATTTTGTTTCATTGCTTTCATTTCATGATATTTTATTTTTATTTTTAAATTTATTTTATTGTTATTTCTTTTATTTCTTTTAATCTTGATTTTATATTATTTTATTCTGTTTGTATTAATTCTATTTTTATTTTTTCATTTAATTTATTTTAATTTTAATTTTTTAAAAATTTTATTTTATTATTTTTTTTATTTTATATTATTTATTCTATTTTATATTATTTTATTTTATATTATTTTATTTTATTTTATATTATTTTATTTTATTTTATTTTATTTTATATTATTCTATCCTATTACATTTTTGTTTCATTTTGGTTTTATTTAATTAAATGTAATCAATTTGTTTTATATTATCTGCATTTTGGACATTATTTGATTATTATAATTAAGAATAAAAGAATATTTTATTTTATTATTTTAATTATTTTTATTTCTTATATTTTATTATACCTCCTTGAATGGTTTGGAAGTTACCTGCCACTCCTCCACACTTAAGAAAATCACCCAGACCAGACTCAACCTTCTGGAAGTTAAGGAATGAAGCTATATATGAGGAAGGTGTAGGCAGAGAGAGTGATTGGCATTGGAATGGGCTGCCCAGGGAGGTGGTGGAGTCTCTGTGCCTGGAGGTGTCAAAGCCAAGCCTGGCTGGGGCACTTAGTGCCATGGTCTGGTTGATTGGCTAGGGCTGGGTGCTAGGTTGGACTGGCTGAGCTTGGAGGTCTCTTCCAACCTGCTTGATTCTGTGATTTTATGATTCTCTGATTCTATTATTCTATGATTCTCAGGTGCATTCTGTTCCTTTCTTCTGGCAGCCTGGACTCAGTGGTTCCCTCTGCCTTAACTCTAATCTCACCTCACTCTTTTTTTCCCCTCTGACATCCTCATTGTCTGGTTGATTGAACAGGGCTGGGTGATAGGTTGGGCTGGCTGAGCTTGGAGGTCTCTTCTGACCTGCCTGATTAACCTGCTCCTAGCTTGGTGTCCTCTGCAAATTTACTGATGCTGGACTCAATCCCTTGGTCCAGATCATCAATAAAGCTATTGGACAGGACTGGGCCAACCACTGATGGCACTTTTAGCCCAAGGGTCTTTCAAATATATATATCTATGATCAAATACAATATGATTCCTTTCAAATGTGCTTTATTTATGGTCCACACAGCCTGCATTTCATTTAGAAACATTAAATAGTTAGTTATTTATTTGTGTAATTATAATATTATATATATCTATATATTATTTTATATATCTATATATTATCTATATATATCTATATAATATTATATATATCTATATATATTTCATATATCTATATATTATTTTTATTTATATACATACATAATATATATATGGAGAGCAGCCCTGAGGAGAGGGACCTGGGGATGCTGCTGGACCAGAAGCTCAGCAGGAGCCAGCAGTGTGCACTTGCAGCCCAGAAAGCCAAGCAGAGCCTGGGCTGCAGCAGCAGAAGTGTGGCCAGCAGGGCCAGGGAGGAATGGAGCAAAGCTGGAGGTGGGGAGAGTGAGGCTGGAGGTGAGGAGGAAGTTGTTGAGCAGGAGAGTGGTGAGAGGCTGGAATGGGTTCCCCAGGGAGGTGGTTGAGACCAAATCCCTGGAGGTGTTTAAGGCCAGGCTGGCTGAGGCTGTGGCCAGCCTGATCTAGTGTGAGTTGTCCGTGGGCATGGCAGGGGGTTTGGAACTGTCTGATCCTTGTGGTCCCTTCCAGCCCTGACTGACTGATTCTATGACTCTTTAATTCTATGATTCTATTATATGTATATATTATTTATATATATATTGATATGTATAAATGTACACACACAGAGAGATATATACATATATATACATTATATATGCAGATAATATATATATTTATCTATATATTCTTTATATTTATTATATACACATATATTATATCTATTAATATATAAATATTACATACATATATATGTAATATATATATTTATATATATACATATATATATTACATATATATATATATGTAATATGTATATATATTTTTAGTCTTCACAATTTTCAGTGGCTCCCTAATTTCTACATATAAACTAAATATCAGCATAGTGAGATGAGATAACCTCCAATCAGCATTTTAGTGGCTCCAGAATGGACACAGAATAAAGTGAGGGAGGTTTTGCCTTCTTCTTCTCTTTTTAATTCTATATATTAAGAACCAAATCAGAAAACTGTTGGAAATTTTTGCTGGCCCTCAGAGAGAGATTGCATAGTTCTGCTCCCCCCCCACACTATGAATTTGCCTTTCAGCTTCAAGCCCTGAGCTTCTGGTTTCATCAGGCTCCAAATTGAAAGGAAGATGAAGGAAAATGGCAATGTTTATTCTGCTGCTTAGTCAAAGCCAATAATCCCACAGAGGTTTTCATGGCTACCATCATGGCACACCAGCAGCTGTGCTGGAAAAGAAAGAGAAACAGCCCAAAGATTCTATGGGATCAAGGAAAATGTTAAAGGAGGACATGAAAGGGAAGGCTTCTGCTTGAACAGATTTGCAAGATGAGTGTTAAGGTGAAAGAGATCTGATCAATGTGTACAAACCTCTGAGGGGTGAGTCTCAAGTGCCTGGGGCCAAGCTCTTTTTGGTGGTCAGCAGCACTAAGACAAGGAACAAAGACTACAAACTGGAACACAGAAGGTTCCTCCTCAACATGAGGTGTCAGGATGAAGGTGCCAGCCTCTTTTCTGTGGTGCCCAGCAGCAGGACAAGGAGCAATGGGTACAAACTAGAACTGAGAAGGTTTTGTCTCAGCTTGAGGGGAAACTTCTTTACAGTGAGGGTGACAGAGCCCTGGAGGAGGCTGTCCAGACAGGTTGTGAAGTCTCCTTCTTTGAAAGGCAGTGAAGCTGATGAAGCATCTTGTAAGGAACATCTGAGGGCCCTGAGGTTGTTTATCCTGGAGCAAAGGAAGCTGAGAAGAGAGCTTCTCTCTCTCTACAGCAAAGGATGTTGGAACCAGCTGGAGGATTTGGGCTCCTCAAACTACTAGCAAGCAATAATATGAAAGCAAATGGCCTCAAGTTTCACCAAGTTAGGTTCAGGTTGCATATTAGGAAAGGTTTCTGGAGATCTTCTCCCTCTCTACAGCAAAGGATATTGGAACTAGGTGGAGGATTGGGCTCTTTGACCTAGTAACAAGCAATAGGATGAAAGCAAATGGCCTCAAGTTTCACCAAGGGAGGTTCAAGTTGCATGTTAGGAAAGGTTTCTTTATTGAAAGAGTAGTGAGGCATTGAAACAGGCTGCCCAGGGAGTCACCATCCCTGGGAGTGTTCAAGAAAGGTGTAGACATGCCACTGTGGGACATGGTTCAGTGGCTGACAGTTGGACTCAGTGATCTTGAAGGTCTTCACCAACTAGAACGATTCTGTGGTTCTCTGAGGGGTTGAAGAAGAGCAGGAGGCTCACCTCTGCTCCAGAACAGCAATGTAGATGCTCCTTCAGCCAGGTTAAGCCAGCTCTCCTCTACTTATGACACTTTCATGGCCAAAATTGTCTCAGGAGTGTTTCAACTCACTTTTGGGACAGTGGCTGGGGTCTTAGCAGGCAGTCAGGTGTTTCATCACCTTTTCAAGCATTTCAATCCTGTTATTTCCAGCATCTAAGCTAAACATTAGCTGTTCTCTCCCAAGGAAAGGAGGGAAGGAAGTTGCATCTGTCATGTAAATCAGAATCCCCAAGCAGGCATCAGTTAAGGTCTTCATGTAAGAGTAGTCAGATGTTCTTCTGGAGGTGTGTATGCAGAAATTACTACTTCAGGGCTTCTATTCTAGAGAGCCAAAGTCAGTCAGTCCTTCCTCCCTGATCCCAGGCAACAGTCCTGACAAGGTCTGGACCCCTCTGGAATTCTCCCCCATGGAGTGCCAGAGTTTAGGTGGCAGATTAACTCTCAATATCTGACTGTAAAACTCTCACAGGAGAATTTAGGTTCTATTTTCACCAGGATTTAGTCTTCTAAAGTAAACTCACTGCATCAGTCCTGCCTTTTTCTTTCCTTCAGGGGCCTCTCTGCTTCCTACAGGATTATACTTCACAAGCCATCTGCTGAGAATCAAGGAGAACCTTTATGACTCCTCCCTCCCAGACTTCCTCTTGCAGGATAACACAGCCACAGGTCATAGCTGAAAGCTGGTGCAAAAATCTACCTGTTTTCTGCTGCCTTTCAGCTCACTTAGGCTGTTGCTGGCTTTTATGAGGCAGACCTCTTCATGCTGACACTTGATGAGGTGCTCCTGCAGAGGGACCTGGCCAGGCTGGATAGGTGGGCAGAGGCCAAGGGTATGAGATTGAACAAGGCCAAGGGCAGGGTTCTACACTTTGGCCACAAAAACCCCAAGCAGCACTACAGGCTGGGGACTGAGTGACTGGAAAGCAGGCAGGCAGAGAGGGAGCTGGGGGTGGTGGCAGAGAGGAGCTGAAGCTGAGGCAGCAGTGCCCAGGTGGGCAGCAGAGCCAATGGCATCCTGGGCTGGCTCAGGAGCAGTGTGGGCAGCAGGACAAGGGAGGTTCTTGTGCCCCTGTGCTCAGCACTGCTCAGGCCACCCCTGGAGTGCTGTGTCCAGTTGTGGTCTCCTCAATTCCAGAGAGATGTTGAGGTGCTGGAAGGTGTTGAGAGCAGGGCAGCAAGGCTGGGGAGGGGCCTGGAGCAGAGCCCTGTGAGGAGAGGCTGAGGGAGCTGGGGGTGTTTGGCCTGCAGAAGAGGAGGCTCAGGGCAGAGCTCATTGCTGTCTGCAGCTCCCTGCAGGGAGGCTGTAGCCAGGTGGGGTTGGGCTCTTCTGCCAGGCAACCAGCAACAGAACAAGGGGGGACAGTCTCAAGCTGTGCTAGGACAAGTTCAGGCTGGATGTTGTTAGGAAGTTGTTGTCAGAGAGAGTGATTGGCATTGGAATGGGCTGCCCAGTGAGGTGGTGGAGTCTCTGTGCCTGGAGGTGTTGAAGCCAAGCCTGGCTGGGGCACTTAGTGCCATGGTCTGGTTGATTGGCTAGGGCTGGGTGCTAGGTAGGACTGGATGAGCTTGGAGGTCTCTTCCAACCTGTTTGATTCTGTGGTTCTATAATTCTACGCCCTGAGCCTCCTCTTCTGCAGGCTGCACACCCCCAGCTCCCTCAGCCTCTCCTCACAGGGCTCTGCTCCAGGCCCCTCCCCAGCCTTGCTGCCCTGCTCTGGACACATTCTAGCACCTCAACATCTCTCTTAATTTGAGGGGCCCAAACTCAGATACACAGAGCTTCAACTACTTCATTTGGACTGGATGAAATATTTGGACTGGATGATCTTGGAGGTCTTTTCCAATCTGATTGATTCTATGATTCTATGGAACCAAAAACAGAAAACAGATTGCTTTTAATAGCAAAGTAGCTTCCAGAGGCAAAAAGAAGGTGCAAGGATCTTCTCTTCCACTCCCTACCTCCCTGGCGGCATACACAGAGAGCAAAGTCAACTGCACTGCAGAAATTCACAGAGCCAAACCTTCAATGATCTCAAGTGAAGAGCTTGAGCTGTCTCCATCAGAAGAGAAAAACAAAAAACCATAGTCAGTGGTTTATGTAGCATAAGGCCAATACAAACGTGGCAGAGCTGCTCAAAATCACATCTGCTCACTGCCTATTCTGTGTGGTGACAGAGAGAACGCACTGTAAAGCCGTGTCTGAGGACCCAGTGAAAGCATGGAGAGTTGGTTGACTGAGGTTGTGCTGGTAATTAGCTGAGCTGCCTTGTTGATTGTCATCACCTTCTCCTCTAAGTCATCTGGACCTGCCAGGGCTGGCATTTAAAAGAGCTTTGTGCAGCAGCTTGGATGACAACGTTCTTTGTTCCTCGTTCCTAAGCGTGTGAGGGTGGTGGTGGTGGTTCATGGTTAGGCTGCCGTGGAAGAGATCTATGACTTCCTTAGAAGTTGTTTTTAATTGTTTCTTTTTGTTTTAATTAGAACCACAGCAGTGTCTAAGTATTGCTCTTAGAGCCAAGAAGGAGCATTATTACTGGTATAGTCTGGGGAGCTTTGAAATGAATGTGGCCAGTAAGTCACAGAGCCACAGAAACATCCAGGTTGGCAAAGCCTCCCAGGATCACCAAGTCCAACCTAGAACCCTGCCCTGCAAGATTCAAGATTCTCTGGAGGCTTTCAAAGCCTGTCTGGATCTGTTCTTCTGTGACCTGAGCTAGGTTGTATGGTCCTGATCTGGCAGGGGAGTTAGACTTCCCTTTCCCTTTCTCCTTCCCCCTTCCCCTTCCTCTTTCCCTCTCTTACTCCCTCTCCCTCTCCCCTCTCCCTCTCCATCTCCATCTCCCTCTCCCTCTCCATCTCCCTCTCCCTCTCCATCTCCCTCTCCCTCTCCATCTCCCTCTCCCTCTCCCTCTCCATCTCCCTCTCCCTCTCCGTCCTCTTCTCTCCCTCTCCCCTCCTTTCCCTCTCCCCTCTCCCCTCTCTCTCTCCTTCTCCCCTCTCCCCTCTCCTCTCTCCACTCTCTGTTTCCCTCTCCCCTTGCCCTTGCCCTTGCCCTTCTTGTGAGATAAGCACTGGACTCAATCTCAAAGCTCTTTCCTCACCTGAATAGTTCTGTGATCCTGCAAAATCCTGGGCTCCCAGTATCCCAAACATGCCTACTGAGCAGGCCAGAAACACTCACCAAAGCACATCCCAGCTGCAATTTTCCCTCCAAACAGCTACATTCTCCTGATGGATAGAATGGTTGCTCTCAACGCTTGTGGTCCTTCTCCTGTATGAAAGGTGCTGTAAGCCACAAAAGCAGTCAGCTGCCATCATTTTAAGGTCTCTTTCACTCTGTCTGTGACTTTTACAACCTCAGAGCTCCTTGGTTTGCAAAAAGTGCTGTCCAAGCATGCCCCTCTTTGATGAGCATGCTGAACAAAGCACAAAGCCAAGCACATTAACACGCTCCAAGCCTGCAGCCCAGTTCTTTGCTGGAGCCAAAAGGATATTGCTGCTCAGTCAGATACCAAGGACAACTTAAACGAAGGATTACAGCAAGGAGAGGGTTAATTGTTTTCCTTGTCATTATTTAATGTAAGCCAAGCCTTGGCAGTGTAAAAAAAGGCACTTGGGAGGGAAGGGAGTTGCTCCTCTGAAGTGTATGAAGAACAGAGCAAAAGGGAAATGCTCTGGGAGATAAAAGAGCAGGACCTATCAACATGCACAGAGAAAAGGGCAGGGAAAGGAGGAAGCAGGTGCTGGGATTTGGATTTCAATTGAAGTGCAGGACAATTGGGTGACCTCTGAGAAAGTCTGAGCTCTTTTCATGGGCCTGAGAAATGTGGCAAGCTTCCATTTGCTGCTCTTACACCTGCTTGCCATGTGTGATGGTCTCTGAATGGTGAGAGAAATCACAGAGTCGCCCAGATTGGAAAAGACCTTTAAGATCATCGAGTCCAAACAGTCAGCTTTCACAACAAACACTTCATCATCATCATAAAATCAACCAGGTTGGAAGAGACCTCTAAGATCATCCAGTCCAACCTATCATCATCAGATTTTTTTTTTCAGTCCTCCTGCAAAAACATTTTTCTGCCTATGCTGAAATGAGCAGACAGGCAAAATTTGCCTCTCTCACCCCAAACTATCCCATTTCCACTTTGTGATGGATTTGAAGGAAAGGGAAGACTTTTTTATCTGTTACTTGTGCCAGCTGGTCAGCCTGAGTAGGTTCTGGAGCAAAGACAAAGATATTCATAGAGTCAGAGCATCAGAGAATCAGAGCATCAGAGAATCGTTGAATCAAGAAGGTTGGAAGAGAGCTCCAAGCTCATCCAACACAACCTAGCACCCAGCCCTAGCCAATCAACCAGACCATGGCACTAAGTGCCCCAGCCAGGCTTGGCTTCAACACCTCCAGGGATGGGAGCTCCACCACCTCCCTGGGCAGCCAGGTGGGGAGATGTTCAAGGCCAGGCCTTAAGCAACCTGTTCTACTGGCAGTTGTCCCTGCTTATGGGAGGAGGTTGGAACTTCATGATCTTTGATGTCCTTTCCAACCTAGACCATTCTATGATTCCCCTCTTCACCTCCAGGTTTTCTGGGCATCTTTACAGAGCTAAACAACTTCTCACACATTAACAACAACATTCCAGGATGCCAGCATTTCCTACTGTTAAATTAAAGGTGGTTTGTTCTGTTTTCTTTTCACTGCAGCAATACCTGGAAACAAATTCTCAGTGGAAAGAGGAAGTTCTAAACATAAGAAATGGATAAGTGGAGCTGAGCCTAGGCTGACTTGTTTCCTTTTCTAAGCAGAATGTCATGCTGTGCTCTACCTTACATTTATACTGGTCCCTGCTTCCATGCTATCTCACTTGCCTCACCAACCTGATCTCCTTTTATGATCAGGTTCCTGCCTGGTGAATGTGGGGCAGGCTGTGGATGGAGTCTAGCTGAACTTCAGCAAAGCCTTTGACACTGTCTGCCACAAGAAGCTCCTAGCCAAGCTGGCAGCTCATGGTTTGGACAGATTCACTCTGTGATGGATCAAGAACTGGCTGGATGGCAGAGCCCAGAGAGTGGTGGTGAATGGTGCCACATCCAGTTGGCAGCTGTCACCAGTGGTGTTCCCCAAGGATCAGTGCTGGGCCCAGTCCTGTTCAATATCTTCACTGATGACCTGGACAAGGGGATTGAGTCCAGCATCAGTAAGTTTGCAGATGACACCAAGCTAGGAGCAGGTGTGGATCTGTTGGAAGGTAGGAGAGCTCTGCAGAGGGACCTGGCCAGGCTGGATGGGTGGGCAGAGGCCAAGGGGATGAGATTGAACAAGGCCAAGTGCAGGGTTCTGCACTTTGGCCACAACAACCCCAAGCAGTGCTATGGGCTGGGGACTGAGTGGCTGGAGAGCAGCCAGGAGGAAAGGGACCTGGGGGTACTGATAGATAGTAAGCTGAAGATGAGGCAGCAGTGTGCCCAGGTGGCCAAGAGAGCCAATGGCATCCTGGCCTGCATCAGGAGCAGTGTGGCCAGCAGGACAAGGGAGGTTATTCTTCCCCTGTACTCAGCACTGGTCAGGCCACACCTTGAGTGCTGTGTCCAGTTCTGGGCCACTCAATTCAGGAGAGATGTTGAGGTGCTGGAAGGTGTCCAGAGAAGGGCAACAAAGCTGGTGAGGGGCCTGGAGCACAAATCCTATGAGGAGAGGCTGAGGGAGCTGGGCCTGTTTAGCCTGGAGAAGAGGAGGCTCAGGGGTGAGCTTATTACTGTCTACAACTACCTGAAGGGGCATTGTAGCCAGGTGGGGGGTGGCCTCTTCTCCCAGGCAACCAGCAATAGAACAAGGGGACACAGTCTCAAGTTGTGCCAGGGTAGGTCTAGGCTGGATGTTAGGAAGAAGTTCTTCCCAGAGAGAGTGATTGGCATTGGAATGGGCTGCCCAGGGAGGTGGTGGAGGCACCGTCCCTGGGGGTCTTCAAGCAAAGCCTGGATGAGGCACTTAGTGCCATGGTCTGGTTGATTGGCTAGGGCTGGGTGCTAGGTTGGACTGGCTGATCTTGGAGGTCTCTTCCAACCTGCTTGATTCTATGATTCACTTAAGGGGCTTCTCAGATGATTAATCCTCAAGTAAGAAAGCCACAGAAGGCTTTTTTTTTTACAGTCCTTTCCTCTCTTGAATGGGAAAAAATTGTGATCCTGCTGGCCCTGGAGAGCCAAGGAGGTCAGTGTGAGGGCAGAACTGGCTCATTATCTTTACTTTACACACATTTAAGCAGGAAAAAAAAGAGGTGAGAAAAGCTAAGCGTGATGGTGTTGTGCCTCAGAGAGCTGGGAAGGTAAGGAACAATCCCAGACAGAACACCTTGCTGCAATGGCTCCACCCAGACAGCAATTCCCATCTTTCTATGCTCCATTTCATGGATAAATCTTGGAGGGGGGACAAAAAAAAAAAAACCAAACAAAACAACAACAAAACCAATAAAATTAGCAAGCATCAATTTAGCAAACATTCAGGCATGGCCACAATGGAATATTAATCTGTGTGGTTTCTAGGACAAGGAGAAAGAGGATATAGATATTAATTTGGTCCCCTTCATTTTCATCAGCAGGAGGGGCAGGGAAATTAAAGCTCCTGGAGATAGAGAAGTGGTGGAATTTCTACCAGCTTCAAGTGTTTGTTTGCTCATGTTTAGGCTGCCTAAAAATATCACAGTATCATCAGGGCAGGAAGAGACCTCACAGATCATCAAGTCCAACCCTTTAGCACAGAGCTCAAGGCCAGACCATGGCACCAAGTGCCACGTCCAGTCCTGCCTTGAACAGCTCCAGGGACGGCGACTCCACCACCTCCCCGGGCAGCCCATTCCAGTGTCCAATGACTCTCTCAGGGAAGAACTTTCTCCTCACCTCCAGCCTAAATCTCCCCTGGCACAGCCTGAGGCTGTGTCCTCTCGTTCTGGTGCTGGCCACCTGAGAGAAGAGAGCAACCTCCTCCTGGCCACAACCACCCCTCAGGTAGTTGCAGACAGCAATGAGGTCTGCCCTGAGCCTCCTCTTCTCCAGGCTAACCAATCCCAGCTCCCTCAGCCTCTCCTCGTAGGGCTGTGCTCAAGGCCTCTCCCCAGCCTCGTTGCCCTTCTCTGGACACGCTCAAGCATCTCAATGTCCCTCCTAAACTGGGGGGCCCAGAACTGAACACAGCACTCAAGGTGTGGTCTAAGCAGTGCAGAGTACAGGGGCAGAATGACCTCCCTGCTCCTGCTGGCCACACCATTCCTGATGCAGGCCAGGATGCCACTGGCTCTCTTGGCCACCTGGGCACACTGCTGGCTCATGTTCAGGTGGGTATCAATCAGCACCCCCAGATCCCTCTCTGTCTGGCTGCTCTCCAGCCACTCCGACCCCAGCCTGTATCTCTGCATGGGGTTGTTGACTCTCTAGCCACCCCAGCAGGTCCATGTTCCTCTTGTACTGGAGCTCCCACAGCTGGACACAGTCCCACAAGTGAAGCCTCACCAGAGCAGAGTGGCAGAATCACCTTGCCTGGCCTGCTGGCTGTGCTGCTTTGGATGCAGCCCAGGCTGCCATTGGCCTTAGAGGCTGCAAGTGCCCATCAGGAGCAGTGCGGTCAGTAGAACAAGGGAGCTTCTTCTTCCCCTCTGCTCAACACTGGGCAGGCCACAGATTGAGTGCTGTGCCCACTTGTGGGCTCCTGAGTTGAGGAGAGATGTTGAGGTGCTGGAAGGTGTCCAGAGAAGGGCAGCAAGGCTGGGGAGGGGCCTGGAGCAGAGCCCTGTGAGGAGAGGCTGAGGGAGCTGGGGGGGTGCAGTCTGCAGCAGAGGAGGCTCAGGGCAGAGCTCATTGCTGTCTGCAGCTCCCTGCAGGGAGGCTGTAGCCAGGTGGGATTGGGCTCTGCTCCTAGGCAAGCAGCAACAGAACAAGGGGATACAGTTTGAAGTTGTGCCAGGGGAGGTCTAGACTGGATGTTAGGAGGAAGTTGTTGTTGGAGAAAGTGATTGGCATTGGAATGGGCTGCCCAGAGAGGTGGTGGAGTCGCCATGCCTGGAGGTGTTGAAGCAAAGCCTGGCTGGGGCACTTAGTGCCATGGTCTGGTTGATTGGCCAGGGCTGGGTGCTAGGTTGGGCTTTCTGAACTTGGAGGTCTCTTCCAACCTGGCTGGAGTAGAGGGAGAGAATCACCTCCCTGGCCCTGCTGGCCACACTTCTGTTGCTGCAGCCCAGGCTCTGCTTGGCTTTCTGGGCTGCAAGTGCACACTGCTGGCTCCTGCTGAGCTTCTCCTCCAGCAGCACCCCCAAGTCCCTCTCCTCAGGGCTGCTCTCCAGCCACTCACTGCCCAGCCTGGATTGGTGCTTGGCATTGCCTCCACCCAGCTGCAGGACACTGCACTTGGTCTTGTTGAACCTCCTGAGCTTGGCTTGTGCCCACCTCTGCAGCCTGTCCAGCTCCCTCTGGCTGGATCCCTGCCCTCCAGCCTGGCTGCTGCACCACACAGCTTGGTGTGGGCAGCAACCTTGCTGAGGCTGCACTCAGTGCCTCTGTCCATGACACCCACAAAGATGTTGACCAAGACTGGTGCCAGGACTGATCCCTGAGGGACTCTGCTTGTCACTGCCCTCCACTTGGCCATGGAGCCATTGACAGCCACGATTTGGCTGTATATATACATTATGTATAATAGATATATATACATTTACATATACACACACACACACATATATATATGTACATACATATATACACATATACATATATATTCATGCACATATACTTATATATACATATACAAACATATACATATATGTACTGTGACACAACTCTATTGTATTAATAATATATATGTTACATTGCACTGCACAGAATCTCCACTCTCTCTGAGATCTAACTGAAGAAGGCCCCCAGTTAAGCTGCAGTGGAACAAACCCCATTTCTCTCCAAATTGGCAATTATTGTCCTTACCAAGGAAGGAGTTCTCACTACTAATTCTTCTCCTCTGTCTACTTGTGATGGATAGTTTGGCTTCTTTACAAGCAGGCAGAAACCTGAAATGCAAAATAAATAACCATAATGATAATGTATGCAGCGTGCCCTGACTTCTGCCATTTTATTTACTGTTTAATGGCTTGAGCAAACTGGGGGGAGAAATGATTTTATTAGACCTTCAGGTATCATGAGGATAGATTTTTGTTTCTCAGCAGTTTGCCCTCCATGTTGTTCCCTTTGTTGGTTTTCTCTCCTTGCCTCTTTTTTTTTCCTTCTCTTCACGTTGCTGTTGGCTTTGCTTGCTTTAGGGTTTTAGTTTTTGGAGGGTTTGATTCTTTGCTTTAATGTTTGGCTTTTGTTTGGATTGATTTTTTGGGGGGGAGGGCTTTATTGTTGCTTTGGTGTCTGGGTTTGGTTCCATTTGTTTTAATGTTTTACTTTTGTTTGAGTGCTTTTCTTTGTTGATTTGTTTTGGGCTTTGCTGGTTTGGAGTTTTGATTTTAGGTTTGGTTCATTTGCTTTAATGTTTTAGTTTTGTTTGGGTGCTTTGGTTTGGTTGATTTGTTTTGGGCTTTGCTGGTTTGGACTTTTAGTTTCTGGGGGGTTGCTTTGTTTTAATGTTTTAGTTCATTTGCTTTAATGTTTTAGTTTTGTTTGGGTGCTTTAGTTTGGTTGATTTGTTTTGGGCTTTGTTGGTTTGGGGTTTTGGTTTTAGGTTTGGTTCATTTGCTTGAATGTTTTAGTTTCATTTGTGTGCTTTGGTTGATTTGGTCTGGGCTTTGTTGGTTTGGAGTTTTGGTTTTGGGGGATTTGGTTTGGTTTAATGTTTTAGTTTCACTTGGGTACTTTGGTTTGGTTGATTTGTTTTGGGCTTTGTTGGTTTGGGGTTTTGGTTTTGGGTTGGGTTCATTTGCTTTAATGTTTTAGTTTCATTTGCGTGCTTTGATTTGGCTGATTTGTTTTGGGCTTTGTTGGTTTGGACTTTTAGTTTTGGGGGGGTTGATTTGTTTCAATATTTTAGTTTCACTTGGGTGCTTTGGTTGATTTGTTTTGGGCTTTGTTGGTTTGGAGTTTTGGTTTTAGGTTGGGTTCATTTGCTTTAATGTTTTAGATTTGTTTGGGTGCTTTGGTTTGGTTGATTTGGTTTGGGCTTTGTTAGTTTGGAGTTTTGGTTTTAGGTTTGGTTCATTTGCTTTAATGTTTTAGATTTGTTTGGGTGCTTTGGTTTGGTTGATTTGTTTTGAGCTTTGTTGGTTTGGACTTTTAGTTTTGGGGGGGTTGGTTTGTTTTAATGTTTTACTTTTGTTTGAGTGCTTTGGTTGATTTGTTTTGGGCTTTGTTGGTTTGGAGTTTTGGTTTTGGGGGTGTTGGTTTGTTTTGGACTTTTAGTTTTGGGGGGTTGGTTTGTTTTAATGTTTTACTTTTGTTTGAGTGCTTTGGTTGATTTGTTTTGGGCTTTGTTGGTTTGGAGCTTTAGTTTTAGGTTTGGTTCATTTGCTTTAATGTTTTAGTTTTATTTGGGTCCTTTGGTTTGGTTGATTTGGTTTGGCTTTGTTGGTTTGGAGTTTTGGGTTTAGGTTGGGTTCATTCCCTTGAATGTTTTAGTTTTATTTGGGTCCTTTGGTTTGGTTGATTTGGTTTGGCTTTGTTGGTTTGGAGTTTTGGTTTTAGGTTTGGTTCATTTCCTTGAATGTTTTAGTTTTATTTGGGTCCTTTGGTTTGGTTGATTTGGTTTGGGCTTTGTTGGTTTGGAGTTTTGGGTTTAGGTTGGGTTCATTCCCTTGAATGTTTTAGTTTTATTTGGGTGCTTTGATTTGGTTGATTTGTTTTGGGCTTTGTTGGTTTGGAGTTTTGATTTTAGGTTGGGTTCATTTGCTTTAATGTTTTAGATTTGTTTGGGTGCTTTGGTTTGGTTGATTTGTTTTGGGCTTTGTTGGTTTGGAGTTTTGGTTTTGGGGGTGTTGGTTTGTTTGGGACTTTTAGTTTTGGGGGGGTTGGTTTGTTTTAATGTTTTACTTTTGTTTGAGTGCTTTGGTTTGGTTGATTTGTTTTGGGCTTTGTTGGTTTGGAGTTTTGGTTTTGGGGGTGTTGGTTTGTTTTGGACTTTTAGTTTTAGGGGGGTTGGTTTGTTTTAATGTTTTACTTTTGTTTTGGTGCTTTGGTTTGGTTGATTTGTTTTGGGCTTTGTTGGTTTGGAGCTTTAGTTTTAGGTTTGGTTCATTTGCTTTAATGTTTTAGATTTGTTTGGGTGCTTTGTTTGGTTGATTTGTTTTGGGCTTTGTTAGTTTGGAGTTTTGGTTTTAGGTTTGGTTCGTTAGCTTTAATGTTTTACTTTTGTTTGGGTGCTTTGGTTTGGTTGATTTGTTTTGGGCTTTGTTGGTTTGGACTTTCAGTTTCTGGGGGGTTGCTTTGTTTTAATGTTTTACTTTTGTTTTGGTGCTTTGGTTTGGTTGATTTGTTTTGGGCTTTATTGGTTTGGGGTTTTGGTTTTGGGTTTGTTTCATTTGCTTTAATGTTTTAGTTTCATTTGGGTGCTTTGATTTGGTTGATTTGTTTTTGGTTTGTTGATTTGGAGTTTTAGTTTCTGGGGGATGGTTTATTTTAATGTTTTAGTTTTGTTTTGGTGCTTTGGTTTGGTTGATTTGTTTTGGGCTTTGTTGGTTTGGGGTTTTGGTTTTGAGTTTGGTTCATTTGCTTTAATGTTGTAGTTTCATTTGTGTGCTTTGGTTCATTTGGTCTGGGCTTTATTGGTTTGGAGTTTTGGTTTGGGGGGAGTTGGTTTGGTTTAATGTTTTAGTTTCACTTGGGTACTTTGGTTTGGTTGATTTGTTTTGGGCTTTGTTGGTTTGGGGTTTTGGTTTTGGGTTGGGTTCATTTGCTTTAATGTTTTAGTTTCATTTGCGTGCTTTGATTTGGCTGATTTGTTTTGGGCTTTGTTGGTTTGGACTTTTAGTTTTGGGGGGGTTGATTTGTTTCAATATTTTAGTTTCACTTGGGTGCTTTGGTTGATTTGTTTTGGGCTTTGTTGGTTTGGAGTTTTGGTTTTAGGTTGGGTTCATTTGCTTTAATGTTTTAGATTTGTTTGGGTGCTTTGGTTTGGTTGATTTGGTTTGGGCTTTGTTAGTTTGGAGTTTTGGTTTTAGGTTTGGTTCATTTGCTTTAATGTTTTAGATTTGTTTGGGTGCTTTGGTTTGGTTGATTTGTTTTGGGCTTTGTTGGTTTGGACTTTTAGTTTTGGGGGGGTTGGTTTGTTTTAATGTTTTAGTTTTGTTTGAGTGCTTTGGTTGATTTGTTTTGGGCTTTGTTGGTTTGGAGTTTTGGTTTTGGGGGTGTTGGTTTCTTTTGGACTTTTATTTTTAGGGGGGTTGGTTTGTTTTAATGTTTTACTTTTGTTTGAGTGCTTTGGTTGATTTGTTTTGGGCTTTGTTGGTTTGGAGTTTTGATTTTAGATTTGGTTCATTTGCTTTAATGTTTTAGTTTTATTTGGGTCCTTTGGTTTGGTTGATTTGGTTTGGCTTTGTTGGTTTGGAGTTTTGGTTTTAGGTTTGGTTCATTTCCTTGAATGTTTTAGTTTTATTTGGGTCCTTTGGTTTGGTTGATTTGGTTTGGCTTTGTTGGTTTGGAGTTTTGGGTTTAGGTTGGGTTCATTCCCTTGAATGTTTTAGTTTTATTTGGGTCCTTTGGTTTGGTTGATTTGTTTTGGGCTTTGTTGGTTTGGAGTTTTGATTTTAGGTTGGGTTCATTTGCTTTAATGTTTTAGATTTGTTTGGGTGCTTTGGTTTGGTTGATTTGTTTTGGGCTTTGTTGGTTTGGAGTTTTGGTTTTGGGGGTGTTGGTTTGTTTGGGACTTTTAGTTTTGGGGGGGTTGGTTTGTTTTAATGTTTTACTTTTGTTTGAGTGCTTTGGTTTGGTTGATTTGTTTTGGGCTTTGTTGGTTTGGAGTTTTGGTTTTGGGGGTGTTGGTTTGTTTTGGACTTTTAGTTTTAGGGGGGTTGGTTTGTTTTAATGTTTTACTTTTGTTTGAGTGCTTTGGTTTGGTTGATTTGTTTTGGGCTTTATTGGTTTGGGGTTTTGGTTTTGGGTTTGTTTCATTTGCTTTAATGTTTTAGTTTCATTTGGGTGCTTTGATTTGGTTGATTTGTTTTTGGTTTGTTGGTTTGGAGTTTTAGTTTCTGGGGGATGGTTTATTTTAATGTTTTAGTTTTGTTTTGGTGCTTTGGTTTGGTTGATTTGTTTTGGGCTTTGTTGGTTTGGGGTTTTGGTTTTGAGTTTGGTTCATTTGCTTTAATGTTGTAGTTTCATTTGTGTGCTTTGGTTCATTTGGTCTGGGCTTTATTGGTTTGGAGTTTTGGTTTGGGGGGAGTTGGTTTGGTTTAATGTGTTAGTTTCACTTGGGTGCTTTGGTTTGGTTGATTTGTTTTGGGCTTTGTTGGTTTGGGGTTTTGGTTTTAGGTTGGGTTCATTTGCTTTAATGTTTTAGTTTCATTTGGGTCCTTTGGTTTGGTTGATTTGTTTTGGGCTTTGATGTTTTGGACTTTTAGTTTTGGGGGGATTGGTTTGTTTCAATATTTTAGTTTTGTTTTGGTGCTTTGGTTTGATTTGTTTTGGGCTTTGTTGGTTTGGGGTTTTGGTTTTGGGTTGAGTTCCTTTGCTTTAATGTTTTAGCTTTGTTTGAGTGCTTTGGTTTGGTTGATTTGGTTTGAGCCTTGTTTTGCTTTGGTTTTGTTTGGTTTGGTGTTTTAGTTTTGTTTGTTTTTTTTCTTTGGATGGGTTAATTTGGGGCTTTTGCTTTGGGAGGGTTTGTTTAGTTTAATGTTTTAGTTTTGTTTGTTTTATTTGGTTGGGTTTGGGTTTATTTGTTTGGGGCTTTGTTGTTTTGGGGGTGAGCATTGCTTGGTTTAATGTTGTAGTTTTGGTTGGTTTATTTGGGTTGGTTTATTTGTTTGGGGCTTTGTTGTTTTGAGGTTTTTGGGGGTTTGTTTGGTTTAATATTTTACTTTTATTTCTTTGTTTTATTTGGGTTGGTTTATTTGGGTTTCTTTGTTTGGGGCTTTGTTGTTTTGAGGTTTTTTGTTTTGGGGGATTTGTTTGGTTTAATGTTTTACTTTTGTTTGCTTGATTTGGGTGGGTTTGTTTGGGTTTATTTGTTTGGGGCTTTGTTGTTTTGAGGTTTTTGGGGTTTTTGGGGGTTTGTTTTGTTCAATATTTTACTTTTATTTCTTTGTTTTATTTGGGTTGGTTTATTTGGGTTTATTTGTTTTGGGCTTTGTTATTTTGATTTTTTGGGTTTTTTTTGGGGGGAGTTGTTTGGTTTAATATCTTACTTCTGTTTGATTGATTGATTTGGGCTTATTTGTTTGGAGCTTTGTTGTTTTGAAGTTTTTGAGTTTGGGGGGGGTCGTTTGGTTTAATATTTTACTTCTGTTTGTTTGATTGATTTAGGTGGGTTTATTTGTTTGGGTTTATTTGTTTGGGGATTTGTTGTTTTGAGGGTTTTGGGTTTTTTTGGGGGGGTTGGTTTAATGTTTTACTTTTGTTTGATTTGTTTGGGGCTTTGTTGTTTTGAGGTTTTTGTTTTTTGGGGGTTTGTTTGGTTTAATATTTCACTTTTATTTCTTTGTTTTATTTGGGTTTATTTGTTTGGGGCTTTGTTGTTTTGAGGTTTTTTGTTTTGGGGGGGTTGTTTGGTTTAATATTTTACTTTTGTTTGTTTGTTTGTTTTATTTGAGTGAGTTTATTTGTTTGGGTTTATTTGTTTTGGGCTTTGTTATTTTGATTTTTTGGGTTTTTTTGGGGGGGAGTTGTTTGGTTTACTATTTTACTTCTATTTGATTGATTTGTTTGGGTTTGTTTGGAGCTTTGTTGTTTTGAGGTTGTTTTTTTGGGGGGGGTGCTTGGTTTAATGTTTTACTTTTGTTTGAATGATTTGGGTGGGTATTATTTGTTTGGGTTTATTTGTTTGGGGATTTGTTGTTTTGAGGGTTTTGGGGTTTTTTTGGGGGGTTGGTTTAATGTTTTACATTTGTTTGATTTGTTTGGGGCTTTGTTGTTTCGAGGTTTTTGTTTTTGGGGGGGTTTGTTTGGTTTAATATTTTATTTTTATTTCTTTGTTTTATTTGGGTTCGTTTATTTGGGTTTATTTGTTTGAGGCTTTGTTGTTTTGAGGTTTTTGTTTTTGGGGGGTTTGTTTGGTTTAATATTTTATTTTTATTTCTTTGTTTTATTTGGGTTGGTTTATTTGGGTTTATTTGTTTTGGGCTTTGTTGTTTTGAGGTTTTTGGGGTTTGGGGGGTTTGTTTGATTGAATATTTTACTTTTGTTTGTTTGTTTTATTTGAGTGGGTTTATTTGTTTGGGTTTATTTGTTTGGGGCTTTGTTGTTTTGAAGTTTTTGAGTTTTGGGGGGGAGTCGTTTGGTTTAATATTTTACTTTTGTTTGTTTGATTGATTTGGGTTTATTTGTTTGGAGCTTTGTTGTTTTGAGGTTGTTTTTTTTTGGGGGGGTTGCTTGGTTTAAGTTTTTACTTTTATTTGTTTGTTTGATTTGGGTGGGTTTATTTGTTTGGGGCTTTGTTGTTTTGAGGTTTTTGGTTTTTTTGGGTAGGGGTTGTTTGGTTTAATATTTTACTTCTGTTTGTTTGATTGATTTGGGTGGGTTTATTTATTTGGGTTTATTTGTTTGGAGCTTTGCTGTTTTGAGGTTTTGGGGTTTTTTTGGGGGGGTTGGTTTAATGTTTTACTTTTGTTTGATTTGTTTGGGGCTCTGTTTTGAGGTTTTTGTTTTTTGGGGGTTTGTTTGGTTTAATATTTTACTTTTTTTTATTTGTTTGTTTGATTTGGTTGTTTTATTTGGGTTTATTTGTTTGGGGCTTTGTTGTTTTGAGGTTTTGGGGTTTTTTTGGGGGGGTTGGTTTAATGTTTTACTTTTGTTTGATTTGTTTGGGGCTCTGTTTTGAGGTTTTTGTTTTTTGGGGGTTTGTTTGGTTTAATATTTTACTTTTATTTGTTTGATTTGGGTTGTTTTATTTGGGTTTATTTGTTTGGGGCTTTGTTGTTTTGAGGTTTTTGGAGTTTGGGGGGTTTGTTTGGTTCAATATTTTACTTTTGTTTGTTTGTTTTATTTGAGTGGGTTTATTTGTTTGGGTTTATTTGTTTTGGGCTTTGTTATTTTGATTTTTTGGGTTTTTTTTGGGGGGAGTTGTTTGGTTTAATATTTTACTCTTGCTTGTTTGATTGATTTGGGTTTATTTGTTTGGAGCTTTGTTGTTTTGAGGTTGTTTTTTTGGGGGGGTTGCTTGGTTTAATGTTTTACTTTTGTTTGAATGATTTGGGTGGGTATTATTTGTTTGGGTTTATTTGTTTGGAGCTTTGTTGTTTTGAAGTGTTTGAGTTTTGGGGGGGTCGTTTGGTTTAATATTTTACTTTTGTTTGTTTGATTTATTTGGGTTTATTTGTTTGGGTTTATTTGGGGATTTGTTGTTTTGGGGTTTTTTTGTGGGGGGTTGGTTTAATGTTTTACTTTTGTTTGATTTGTTTGGGGCTCTGTTTTGAGGTTTTTGTTTTTTGGGGGTTTGGTTTAATATTTTACTTTTATTTGTTTGTTTGATTTGGGTTGTTTTATTTGGGTTTATTTGTTTGGGGCTTTGTTGTTTTGAGGTTTTGGGTTTTTTTGTGGGGGGTTGGTTTAATGTTTTACTTTTGTTTGATTTGTTTGGGGCTTTGTTGTTTTGAGGTTTTTGGGTTTTGGGGGGTTGTTTGGTTTAATATTTTATTTTTATTTCTTTGTTTTATTTGGGTTGGTTTATTTGGGTTTGTTTTGGGCTTTGTTATTTTGAGGTTTTTGGAGTTTTTGGGGTTTTGTTTGGTTTAATATTTTGCTTTTATTTGTTTGTTTGATTGATTTGGGTTTATTTGTTTGGAGCTTTGTTGTTTTGAAGTGTTTGAGTTTTGGGGGGGTCGTTTGGTTTAATATTTTCCTTTTGTTTGTTTGATTGATTTGGGTTTATTTGTTTGGAGCTTTGTTGCTTTGAGGTTTTTGGTTTTTTGGGGGGAGAGGTTGTTTGGTTTAATATTTTACTCTTGTTTGTTTGATTTATTTGGGTTTATTTGTTTGGAGCTTTGTTGTTTTGAAGTGTTTGAGTTTTGGGGGGGTCGTTTGGTTTAATATTTTCCTTTTGTTTGTTTGATTGATTTGGGTTTATTTGTTTGGAGCTTTGTTGCTTTGAGGTTTTTGGTTTTTTGGGGGGAGAGGTTGTTTGGTTTAATATTTTACTCTTGTTTGTTTGATTTATTAGGGTTTATTTGTTTGGAGCTTTGTTGTTTTGAAGTGTTTGAGTTTTAGGGGGGTCGTTTGGTTTAATATTTTCCTTTTGTTTGTTTGATTGATTTGGGTTTATTTGTTTGGAGCTTTGTTGTTTTGAAGTGTTTGAGTTTTGGGGGGGTCGTTTGGTTTAATATTTTACTTTTGTTTGTTTGATTGATTTGGGTTTATTTGTTTGGGGCTTTGTTGTTTTGAGGTTTTTGGTTTTTTGGGGGAGGGGTTGTTTGGTTTAATATTTTCCTGTGATTGATTTGGGTTTATTTGTTTGGAGCTTTGTTGTTTTGAAGTGTTTGAGTTTTGGGGGGGGTCGTTTGGTTTAATGTTTTACTTCTGTTTGATTGATTTGGGTGGGTTTATTTGTTTGAGTTTATTTGTTTGGGTTTATTTGTTTGGGGCTTTGTTGTTTTGAGTTTTTTCTCTATTTTTGTTTTTAACTTTCTGAACCACAGCCACCCTTTAGGTCATTTTCAGGTCATGGCACAAGGCAAAGTTTCTTTCCCTAGCTTTAGACAAGTTGCTTTTTTATCCTCTTGAAACTCTCCAACCGCATAAACACGACACCAAACGATGCCCAGCACGGAAGAACGTGAAACGTGCAGACCTGTCTAGGAGGCATCTCTGAAATAACATCTGTCCTAAAAGTCAGCTCAGCCATCACTGGGGAAATGGTGACATGTCTGAGGCATTGCTGCTGACATTGCATGAGGCTAATGAATGACGGTGCCAAAATGCCAGCACTTACCTTGTCACCGCCAAAGAGCTACAATTAAATTGCCCCTTAAAGAACTGACAAGTGACGAAAGGGGTTTCACAGAAGGTCAGGAGCAGCTGAGATTTCTATTCCTTTGAGCACTGCTGTAATTTCTGATTTGCCACAAAGAAATCACAAGACAAATATCCTCTATAACCCAGCAGTCTTCCCACAGAATTATTAAATGACTGGGGCACAGTTAGTATTAAACCTCTAATATTAAGACATATTGTATGGCACCACCAGTTTACACATTGAAACTGCTCTGTGGCCTAGGTCATATTTCTTTCTTGGGCAGTGGTATCTAGAAATGTGCTAGTTTGAGCCTAGCTGGGCTGTTGTGAAATTCAGGTGCAAGGCAGATCAGAGAGCACCACGAAACTATGTATTGAAGGATAAAGTTGAACGAAACAGAGAGAGAGAGAGAGAAAGAAAGAGAACAATGGAATGGGCTGCCCAGGGAGGTGGTGGAGTCGCCATCCTTGGAGGTGTTGAAGCAAAGCCTGGCTGGGGCACTTAGTGCCATGGTCTGGTTGATTGGCTAGGGCTGGGTGCTAGGTTGGGCTGGATGAGCTTGGAGGTCTCTTCCAACCTGCTTGATTCTATGATCCTATGATAATGGAGAAAAAGAGAAGAAGCAGGAAAGGAAAACAGCGGGGAAGGAAGGGAAAAGAAGCAGGGAAGGAAAAGGGTGGGAGGTGATCTGCTGGAGAGCAGCCCTGTGGAGAGGGACCTGAGGGTCTTGGCAGCTAACAAGTTCCCCATGGCACAGCAATGTGCCCTTGTGGCCAAGAAGGCCAATGGCATCCTGGGCTGTATTAGGAAGAGTGTGTCCAGCAGATCAAGGCAGGTTCTCCTCCCCCTCTACTCTGCCCTGCTGAGACCTCATCTTGAATCCTGTGTTCAATTTTGGGCTCCTAAGTTGAAGAGGGACAGGGATCTGCTGGAGAGGGTCCAGTGGAGGGCTACAAGGACGATGAGGGGGATGGAGGGCATGGCTGATGAGAAGAGGCTGAGGGCCCTGGGGCTGCTTAGTCTGGAGAAGAGAAGACTGAGAGGGGATTTGATAAATGTTTATAAGTATCTGAGGGCTGCCAGGAGTGGGGGCACAGGCTATGCCCACTGCTCCCTGGCATAGGACAAGCAGCAATGGGTGTAAGTTGCAGCAAAAGAGGTTCCAGCTCAACACAAGCAGCAACTTCTTGACTGTAAGGGTCCCAGAGCACTGGAATAGGCTCCCCAGAGAGGTTGTGGAGTCTCCTTCTGTGGAGCCTTTCCAGGCCTGTCTGGATGTGTTCCTGTGTGATCTGTGTTAGGTAGGATTGTCCTGCTCTGGCAGGGGGGTTAGAACTGAATGATCCTTGAGGTCCCTTCCAACCTAAACCATTCTATGATTATATGAAATCTTGGACTTTCTCTTGCATGGACCTGTGATCCTCCAGCCATCCTGCAACTGCTCTCGAGGGTCTAAATCCCCATTCTGCTTTATGCTGGGATCTGTATTATGATTTCTCTCTGAAAAATGGTTGGATTAGATCAAAATGGTGCATTGACCATTGACCTTCTTGACCTTGAAGGCACATTGCTGTCTTGTGGTGAACTTGTCCACCAGCACATGGCCCTGCTCTATGGACCATCTTTCCAACAGCTCCACACCTCACTGGTGCTGTTGCAGGTAAGGTTGTTCCCCTCTAGATGAGGAACTCTGCATTTGCCTTTGTTCAGCTTCCCAGAATCACAGAATCACAGAAACATCCAGGTCAGAGAAGCCCTGCAGGAGCACCAAGCCCAACCTAGAACCCTACTCTGCAAGAGTCACCTTAAATCATAGCCCCAAGCATCATATCCAAACCACATCCTGTGTGGCTGACTCTGCCACCTCCTTGGGCAGCTCCTTCCAGTCCCTGACCACTCTCTCAGTGAAAAACTTCTTCCTAATATCCAATCTAAACCTCCCCAGCTTCATCTTGAGGCCATTCCCCCTTCTTCTGTC